>NW_026923195.1:0-21611 GCF_032062105.1 Saccostrea cuccullata | reverse complement strand
ATCGATTTGTGACTATAAATTGAGAATGCGTGTAAAATGGGTCAAACTCCAAGGTCAATAGGTCAAATTTTGTGTTACTCAAAGAAAGATCCTGTCACAAGGAATATTCCTGTGAAATAGGAAATTCCTATTGCCATTTACTTAAAAGGTATGAGCAAGGTGAAAGTTATTGCGGAAAAACAGACAGACGGAAAGGGCTACCTATAGTATGTACTCCGAAGCATAGAAACAACATATTGTCTACCGTTATACCCCCAAGCTGAAATAAATTGCAATTCCTACTTCAATCCCCGAGAAAGGTCTTCATTCTAGAAATATTATTCTTTAATTTCAAGGGAAAACATTTAGTCAGATACTGATTTAACAAAATTAATTTCCTTAAACCAGAAAATAAGAAGCTTTTTAGCTCGCCTGAGCTGAAAGCTCAACTTTCCTAATCACATTTTGTCTGTAGTCCGTCTGTAAACTTTTCACATTTTAGACTTCCTCTAAAGAACCACAGGGCCAATTTTAACTAAACGTGGTAAAAAGTATTGTTGGGTGAAGGGAAAGTTAATTGTTAAAATAAAGGACCAAGCCCCCTTCCAAAGGGAGATAATCAAGAAAATACTAATAGAGTGGGATCATTAAAAAATCTTCTTTTCAAGAACCACATGGCCTAAAAAGTTGAAACTCACGTGAACGCATCCTGGGGTAGTGTAGATTCTAAATTGTTTTAATCATGACCTATTAGGAATTTCAGGGTCAAGTTAGGTATTACAAAGGGGGGAAAGGTGTCAAATGA
Source organism: Saccostrea cuccullata (assembly GCF_032062105.1). NCBI lineage: Eukaryota > Metazoa > Mollusca > Bivalvia > Ostreida > Ostreidae > Saccostrea > Saccostrea cuccullata. Next base: position 20,827 of record NW_026923195.1, on the reverse strand, counting down.
CAGAATGGCCAAAGTTACTCAGGTGAGCGATGTGACCTAGATGTGACCTAGGGGCCTCTTGTTTTGTAATGATTGCAGTATCATGATTTTTTTCTTTAAAACTTTTGGTATGTAAACGTCCTGTCCGTGAGTTTCTAATAAAAAATCAGATCAGACTGCAACTGTGTTCAGCAGTATGTATAACACCGGTACATGTATGTGTTTCTATTGATCACTGAATTTTGTTTGATTTATAATATTTTATCAATAATGACAATAGGTATAAAGATATATTAAAAAAACTTTCTCTCAGGAAAAAAAACCATTTTGGCCAACCTGAGTAACTTGAGACTCAAAAACATCTTTCAGGGGCTTTGTCTTTAGCGGAATGTGAAGGCGCTTCCAGGTCCCTGCTTTATAAGCTCTCCTCCTCCATCCACCCTAGATTGTATAAGATGCACATGCCAGAGCTTTGTAAACTTTATTCATAAAATGTTTCAAATACCCTACGTAAGAAAGTTTTAGCGATGTTTAACGAAATTCCATCCGTTTTGTTATTTACTCGTAAAAATATACAATTCATCTTTGAAAAATACAAAGATGTCTCTTATTTAAGAGAGACAATCCTTAAAAATTGCTTGTTTGGAATTGCTGCCTGAAGGGTTTCAGACACAGGAGGGAGGGAGGGAAATATTTTTTTTTATTGAAGATAAATTTCTGATAAAAATCTCAGTAAACAGTAAATACATTTTCTGACTTTAAAAAAAAATATTTACCATCAACAAATAAACCTAATTTTACATTGATCTGACACTATTTTTGAGTGTTTTGTATGGTGTATGTGATGCATATAATGGACCAAAAATTAATTAAATAAAAAAACCTTCTAACTTTTGGTCAATAAAATTTTTTCAGGAGGGGGCATTTCAAAGAGGCGGGAGGCAATTCCAAAAAACCTATAATTTTATTTTGGCCTAACTTAAATGTTACAAATAAATAGTAGAACTGAAGGGCTAAAGATCCGTTGTCGCTATTTTGTAAATTTTCACCAACCAAAAATGTCCGATTGACCTATAAATATTAATAAGATTGAGGAGAAAGTAATCAGTTGCAAGGAAAATGGTGTCGTAACGTCGTATTTTATTTCTTTCAGTGATTAGTAAAGAATGTTCTATATTCGTTGAGGAAAGGCTATTGCTGGCAGGCGAATATAAAAAAGGCAAAATTATCTTTGGTCTCAATATCAGACAAGAATCGTAGTATGTGCAGTCTCTGAACGTTTTGTTGTGAAATAGTAAAAGTATATTCAAACAATAAGATGCTTTCTTTGTTTGTTGTTACTGGAATGAACGGAAGCAGCTGTTGCAGAAAAAATACATAACCCGCGTAAGCATAATCATATTGTCTCTAGAAAGGCCTAGTCACAAGTAATATACATGTACATGTGAAAGCTCTGTTTTTTTCTCATGAAAAGTTATGACCAGGGTTAAATTTTTAAAAGTAGCTCAAACTTCAAGGTCAGGGGGTAAAAAATCATAGTGTTATATTTTTAAATGCTTTGTCACAAGAAATACATGTACACATGTGCAATATGAGAGCCCTATCTTTTCTCTTTCAAAAGTTTTGTCCAATTTAAGGTAATAATTACATTATTCATATTAATTACAATAAGTAGGTCAAACTTCAAGGTCACTTGGCCAAAAATCATATATTAAGGCAGTTTATAATGTAATAATTCCTTGCCCATTACCCATCATGAGTGGATGGGGCTATGGCTTGCATATTTCACAAGTGTATTCCTTGAATCCTTCTCTTTGGGTACCAAATCTGACCTCTTGACTTTGAATCACTTTTGCACAAAATTACATAACTGTTTAACAGTCAATTGTTAGGGCTTCCATACTTCACATGTCAAGTTATTATGACAAGCCCTTCCAATGGGTATGATAATTTTTTCCTTTTGACCTTGACATTAAAGGTTGACCCACTTCTAAAAAACCCTGACATAATTTTGGAACAGTAAGCACTAGGGCTTTCATATTTTACAGGTTTATTTCTTATGAGGTTTTTCTGAAAATCTCAACCATTACAAAACACGGGGAAAAAAAGTGAAAACACATATGATGGTGCACAAATTGATTATGATGTGAATATTTACAAGAAAATGATAATAATGAAATTTAAGATTATTTTTTAACGAAATAGAATTTAAAATATTTTAAAGATTGTCCCTTGCTACGTGTACATTGGCATAAATCTAGACGTTTCACGAAGAGTAGATGCCGCTGACTCTATTGTATAGAGAATGACGGTAAAATGTTTCTTCACTGTTTCCCATCTCTTTTGTTCATCTGGACTGCCCTCTATCTCAAACATTCCGTCCGCCAGTCCCGGAAAACTGCTACCAGCGTATGTATTTACACTGCTCTCCGCAAAAAGGACGTGTCTGAATAAATTGATTGAAAAATAACATAAATATTTGCGTTTTTTTTTCAAATTGAAAAGTTTACGATTCGATTCAAACTTTTGACTAGTAAACATGTGATTATACCTGGCCACTGGGCGCCCTGGTAAACCTTGGGGGTCAATGAATGCTCTCTCTAACTGAAGGAGCTGGTCGTTTATTTTCCGAATAGCGAATGGGCTATAAAAATTAAGATAATATTTGGTCTATAAAACTTTACGTGATTATTTTTTTTTTCAAAATTTAAATACAGTTTCTGCATCTTGAAATATTTACACTGCGTGTAAACTTACTCCCACTTGTTTACTGCGTCAACCGATTTCTGAAAAGCTGTTGTCTCAGACGTGAACAAATTTGAAGCGTTGTAAAGTAATTCTAAATCAAAAAAAAAAAAAATAGAACTCCTCAGAAAGATGTTTAACAATCAAAATATAAGTGAAAAAAGATCAAAAGTCTCAGTCTTGCCTAATTGAATCCCGTTTTTGCTCATTAAGTCTCCAAAATCAGAATCAAGTTGTTTAATAAGATTATGCAGTTTAAGGGAGTAGTCCTCAACTTTGAATGGAATAATCAGGGAGTCAGCAAGGTTCCGTGCTAACTCCGCCCACGTTTGTCCCACTGCCCGGTGACGCTATATTCGAAAGGAATCTGCCATTACTACAACTTCGATGATAAAAACAAGTCTTGTCTTTCTTTGAATTTTTTCTGCATATGCAGATTTGTAAAACAAGTTTAGAATAAAAAACTTCTTTATGCTAAATTTCATGCAATTTCTTTCACTTTGTTCAAAAATGAATCGGAGAAAACAGTTGTTACCTTGAAACCGCGGTCCATAATCTCGTCCACCACCTTAAAGGTCTCGTATTTTGAATGATAAAGTGGGTAGGAAGAAATTTTGTATTTGTTCTGTAAAAAATTGTTCACAGATAGTTTAATCATACACTATAGTAAGGCAGATGAAAATAACTATTCTGTCCTTTCTTTTTTCCACGAAAATATGACGCTTGTGATAAAATATATGAAATTCCTGATTTATTTTTAAATTCTCACTGAATTGTATGTGTATCGAATATCCAGACAGGGTAGACCAACACGTTGGATGAAAGGGGCATAATCACTACCAGACCCCATGTCCGCAATTCTGAAACCGTAAAATAAAATCCGTGAATTTATAACTGTATACCTAGTACCGGTATTTTTATCTTGAAAGTTTCGTGAAATATAAGATATTTTACTGACAACGTCAGATTGGCAAGAATTATACCTTGGAAGTTTGTTGTCTGTGTCTGGAAAACTAGCCAACCATTTATCATAAACGGTTTTAATTGATAATTCCTGCTCGTCCGGGTTTGGAACCTTCTTTGTAGCATCGTAAATAACAGAGTTTAACAACGGTGTACCAAGGGACCGAAGCGAGTAATTACCTAATTACGAAAAAAAGCTTATTATTTTTTTTCAATCTTCATTTAATGTTCCTCAGACAAAAACAAAGAACAAAACAAAAACAAACACACAAAAAAGATGGAGAAATTCATTTAATGTACCTTGCACTGCAATATCCACGTTTAAATAGGCAACTGCTCGCGATCCCAGATTTTTCACATATTGCTACATTAAAAAAAATCATTTTCAATGAACTTTCTAATTTTTGAAAGCAAAATCTTCTATAAGTTTCATGCTAAAAAAATGTATTTTATTTCACCTCTATCCATTCTGTAGATCCTATAAGCCCATACTCTTCCGCACCCCAGCTACAGAAAACAATCGTTCTACGTGGGCGCCACCTGTCTACAAAGACAAGATTTAAGAAAATAGATCAAGATTCTCTAAAATAGCAGAATAGGTCATATCGGCATAAGGTGTTCAAAACAAATAAATATTTACTTTGCTATTTTTGAAAGGATTTGCAAAAAATATATTTTGTTATAATTTTATTTTAATTCTACATTGTATGTGTAAGTTTCAGTCTGATAATCAATAAAACTTCTAAAAGAGTTTGTTCATTTTTAACTCACTTGTTTGAACAAGATTTCCCATTACTCGGGACACCTCTTTCATTACCGCTGTTCCACTGGAGGGATCGATTGCTCCAAAGACCCACGCGTCACGATGGTTGCCCATCAACACATACCTATCTGAGAAATCAAAATTTTGCAAATTGCTAGTAAAGGACACAATGTTAATTTTATCTAAAATTAAAACTAATGTTTTTAATTATTTAAAAAAAGGTTCTTATTAGATGACCAGGTTCAATTCTTCCACGGATGATCCCAAAAACATTGTAGGTTCTTCTTTTACTATTCTTCGTAGAAATTCTTATTCTTATCCGCCTAAAGAGAGAAAAATGAAAATGTAATTAAATATTACAATCGATACAGCATAATTATTCTTTAAAAAATTTAATGTTCACATACCATCCAGAGTTACTTAATTGTCCGCCATATCTATAAGTTATATTGAGGGCTCCTTTCCAGCTTTGTGGGACCTCATCTCCACTCATGTATCTGTTTTAAGTGACATAAACAGGAAGTCATTTCTTTACTTCAAACATATAAATGTGAAGATTGAAAATAACACACAGTAATCGATCTAAAAAATATATATATAAATGAAAATATGTGAAAAGGGGCTTAAAACACGGACAGGTTGGATCAAATTTAAAGATACATGCATTGTTTCACAGATATCAGAAGTACATATACCGGTATATTTGAAAAATATTTGATTTAAAATCATTCCAATAAATTACCCAATCAGTGTTTTGGCAACACCATATCCAATCGGATGAGACGGAATCTTGGGAAGCTTTGCCTCTGGATCGCTCTCATTCAATCTGTATGCATTCTCTGCAAGTGAAATCAGTAAAGAGCTTGTAATTTAAAACCATGCAATACAGTTAAACTCGGTTATAGCCAACATGCTTGTAATGAATTGACGCTTACAGTGAAGTCACTGTGATTTTCATTTCCTGTAGCTTTATTATATATTGTAAACTTGAGGGAGCTCGGGATAACGAATTACGCTAATAATCAACGAAGCAAAATCGTATGTCCCTGGCACTTCGATATAACCGTGTTTTAATGTATACATTAGAGAATGCCATTCGTCTTTAAAAACTCGTTTAATACGAACACGGATATTGCAAAATCAAGGATAAAGCGAAGTTTTTTTTTATCCCCAGCTATATGAATAAAACAAATTTCTTATACGAATATAATGAATTATGGATATAGCGAAGTGATTTCAAAGGTCCCAGTGACTTCATAATAACCGAGTTTTACTGTACCTGTAGCCGGGTATCCCGGAGTAAGAGGGTCTCCCTTCCCGAGAAATATCGTCCCCCGCTGTGTGCCCGTGTCTGGGAGCCACCAGTCGTGGGGGTACACCTGGGAATTCTCACCGTCCACGGCGTAGTCCGCCGGATCAGAGTAGATTATTATTCCTGTAGCCCCATGAAGGTATGCTTGATTGACCTTATATAAAGAAATATATGGGAAATTGTTTAATACTACTAAGTGCAAAATCTAATGCTTTTTCCCTCAAATTTGACGGATCCCCCCCTGTACTAGTCTTCTAGTATATATTCACCTGGTGATTTAAAAAATGGTTTATTGTTATATTTCATATTTAAAAAAGTTTTTTAACAAAATGTATCTGTATATCAAATAAAAAATAATTGTTCTGTATTGCTGGATCCATACTTTAAGTGTATTATGCATTAAGTATAAATATTATTAAAAATCTTTATATAGGGATTATTAATTGTAAAAAAAAAAAGTTATGGGGAGAAGAAAAATGGCGGAAAAGAATAATCCCTGGAGAGTATATATCAAAGAGGGAAGTGTTCCTGTCCATAACAACCCCCCGTTTTACAGACCTTGTCACCTCTGAAGATTTTGCCGTACCGAGCCAGTACGATTTTCCCTGTTACGTTGATGTTCGTATTGTTTGCCAGCCATCTATAATCCTCCACCCGTCCATAGTTTACGTACACAAGGTCCGTCTACAGAAAAACAATATCTGATCGTCAAATTTTCTTCAAGTTCATTTCTTAACAAATGTAAAAGAATACTAATCATAATGTTTTTTAGATGGGTATACTGATAGTAATCTATCCCACGATCAAATAATTTACACTGTTACATTTGAAACTACGTCACCCCCACCCCCCACCCCACCCCCCCCCCCCCAAAAAAAAAACAAAAAAAAACCAAGGTGTCATAACTCATTGATTTGTATTGCTAAAAGTGACATGTGTGTTTAAAGTTTATGCAAATTATCAAATATTATCAAAAACACTGAATTTTCGCCTACCGAACTTATATCCCCAGGTGCAGAGTAGGCATTAAATGGAGGTACAACATTTGACTTGTTTTCGCTCGGGTCCAGGATGGGTTCGTACAAGGCGGACTCCCACACAGTGTTATTAGAAGAATCGTAGACGAATATCTGGTTCATCTTGCTCTCGTCCTCTGTTTCCGGGTAGGACAGCAGTATGTCGTACGGTGTGATGAACGCTTCATCAAGACCTGCTGATTTCCAGAAGTCATGAAGATCCTTGGCCTGATCATAATCTGCATCTGTTCCGGCAAGATGAGGATTTCTGGAGAGTTCACTTTTTAAAGAAAGAAACGTACAATATTTTTTCTGTGTTTTCCATTAAAATAATTATTCATTTTCAATGTCAATCAATGACGTAAACCGCGGTTGTCACAGTACTATTTTCAAAATAAATATCTCTGACCAGCTAAATTATGTAACATATTGAAAAGTCTCTTGACACTTTTATATTCATTACAAAATAGTTAATCTCATCTTTATCTGGTCTCTGAATTATATTATATACTTAGTAAATAGCAGTTTGTCATTTGTTTCAATGTTTGAAATTGCTTGTATAGTATCAAAAAATAGTATCAAGTATTTTAAATATTGGCATTATCCTGCCTTTAAAACTGCACCGATTTTTTTTAATTACCGGTAGACATCATATAAAAAGACAAGATGTCTTCTTCAATTTTTATCCAAAAAAGACAGTGAGATTTTTCCATTTCAAATCTATACACATAGCTCTTTTTATCGAAGTAGAAGAGGATCGTACATTTTCATTGTAGTTTATGATGAATGAATTCTCTGGTGTTCATGTATATATCAGGATAATCACAAAAGTAATATTGCACTCATCTTCAGAAGAGTATTCCAACCAGTTTGAAAGGCAAATGTTTCTTAAAATTTCCTAAGTTCAGTACTTTTAGTACTTTGATTCAGTCCGTTAGCGATATTGGCGGGGATGTCCATTAGATAACACAAACTAATAATTCAACTGCATGTACCATCTTATGTTTTCAGTTAAACATCACCCCTGTCGATATACAGGGACAAAGGTATCTCACAATGTCAGGAACATATTTATAGGGTCTGACATCCACCTTAACTTAGGAATGTCAGATAGGGCTCATGGCTCACCCCCAAAAACCTGTCCTCTGTTGTGGCATAAATGCATTGAATAAGCAACGGGAGAAAATATATCGTCTTGAGATAAACCGTGATTCTGCATTGATAAGATAAAGATCAACACAAGAGAGAGAATCAAGCTGTCGGTAGCAGTGGCGGATCCAGGGGTGGACCAGTTTTGGATTGGGGTAAGGGCCCACAGCCACCCCACCCACCCACACACACCCAAAAAAAAAAAGATTTATTGAATCTTATGTACATTTTAGACATAAAAGGATGGGGCGCCCCCTCTAAATCCGCCAGTGCCTACCGGTACGATGCACGATGTATCGTTTTTTAAACGAAGAAATGAAGGGGGGGGGACATACTAAAAATTATTAAGAGAATAACTCCCACTCGTTTTAAACAAACTTTTTTTAATCTTGGAGGGTTCGACAATATGTCAACAAAATGTAAAAAAAAATCTTTGTAGGACAGATAAAATAAACTAATAGGGTAGTTTTATTCTTTAAAAAGACTCTAGTCATTATGTTTCTCTTGCGTACTGTTAATATCTTGACATAATTAGTTATTAACAAATTACACTTTATTTTGGGATAATTGTGTGTATATACTTGTCATAAATATACAAAGTACATGCGCAAGGTAAAGTCAACAACATTTTTATTGGTCTCCCCTAAAAATGAATATCTCACATCTTTCAATAGTGTGCTGAGTTTCAAAAGGGTGCATTATCTTGACAAGATACGTACACTGTCAGTGTAGCATATGATATTAATGAAATTAACACGTTCAAAACACAACTGATAGGATCTCGCTGTGGTTAAAAATGCGTATTCATCAAATTTTGTTTGCAACCAAAAACATTTGAATGAATATGACAAATTCTTATTTTTTTTTAACCAACAAGTCAAATGAAAAAGAGAAAATCACAATATATTACCGTAAATACTGCCTAATATTTTCGCTCCTAATCTGACTAATGATCTCGGAGGAGATGGTTGGGTCTCCATCTTGAACAAGGCTTTCTGGTATCCCTGGAACATTTTCATTATTATCCTCCGTACAGAATCCAAATCTCCCAATTATCATACCGATTCCTAACCCCACGGCGGCCGCTATAAGCGTCCATAGTAAGAGTTTTCTCCTAGCTTGTCGGTGCACAGGGTTCATTGTTAACTTATCTTCAACCCTGAATAAACTTCGTAGTCACCAAAAAATTCTCCTTGTACACTGCACTTATAAATTCGGCCGGCGTGGATATCGTAAATTGTTAAGTGTTGTGTTTGATCATTTTTGGCAAATAAAGGGTATATTGCCGTGTTATAAAATTATAAAATCCTGCGAATTTGATGTTACACAGAGTAATATAGTTCCTGGACGCTCTAGATCTAAGTAAGTGATAAGTGTCTTTTGTGCTGGTAAGATAAACTTGACATGTTAATCCTACAAAGCAGCTTAATTGTGCAGACGTTATCTTTTTATCATTGATTAAGTTCCCTCAGCTCTATCCATTTTTTTTTCAAAAAGCGGGAGGGGTATTGCAAGAGGATCGTTTCTAATTCCCTCTTAATAGTTTATAATTATACTTATATGAACACTCATTAGTCATTAAAAAAAGACTGCATTGTGGGGAGGAGATCGATGTTGAAAAGGACTATTAAAATACATGTAGCTGTGTCCATCTTTCGCACATAATGTTATGAACAGAACACCCAATAAAGTATGTTTGCATAGTTTATGGTACCTTGCTATCAGAAAGCTGCTTTTTATCGTTCGTTATTAAACAAGAGCAGATCCATTTTGAGATGGTTGGTTAATTCATATTTAGTCAAAAATTTTGTTTTAATTCCAGTGGAATTACTACGATTAGTTGCAATTCAAATGGACAAAAAAAATGTCTCCTATGGAAAACGATGTTGCGAATCTTAAATCTAGGTCCGTGCACGACATTAGCCTCGATCATTCACAAGCATCATTACAAACTCAACGAGGACCAACATATGTACCTACATCAATTATAGAAATTAAAAGAACTAGTGGCGGATGTCAGTTTTGCATAGATTCACAGGAATAGGACACGTCCACACTATAATGCCGAACGATCTGTATCACTGCAAATTTGCCCAACCGGAGTAAAATTCACGCAATTCTTCATGTTCAAAAGCTAAAAAAAAAAAGGCCAACCACTGCCATTTTGCAATAGATATATGAAAATCCATCTAGGAGAATATCAAAAGCATGGAACTCATTTTTTGGACATTGCATGCATAAAATTGAATTGTAAGTAATGATAATATTTTTTTCATGAAACCGGGGATGTGGTGGGGGTCGAGAAACATTCTATACTCAGAGATTGTTTCCATACGCAATATATGATGGCTTTGAATATGGTCGAACTCTGACTTTTTGAACTCTCATGGTATCATGGCATATGATACAAAGCAGATCCCTTTTCCAAGAAATCATAACATTTTATTAAAAAAGAAATGTAAGTTTGCAAAATTACTTTTCTTTTAACATTTATTATTAAAACTGGAATGTTTGGTTAGCATGAAAATGAATATAGATAACATATAAAAATAAACAAAAATAAACAAAAACTAAAAGCAATATAAGCATGCAAAGAATATCAATTAAGAAAAAACACATTAGTAATAACAGAAAATAAAGTACTTTATAAAAACTATATAAACTATATGGCACATTTTCCCTCTATTCCTGGAATATGGATCACAGCATCTTTATGTGTCTGTGTTTTAGTCAAAACTTCTAATCTCCGATGATGGCTTGTTCTGCTGAATAATAGAAATCAAGGTTGGACAATGAGTGACAGTTTATATATTTACATGTTTACATTCTTCAGCTAATGACAGTATAATTACCTTCTATTTCAAGTAAGAATCTCGCCAATCTCAAAACCGTCGTACATTCTTCTGTAAAAACAAGGAGACGAAAATGCAACTAACGGTACATCCACATAGAAAACAATTAAATTCCCTGGACATGTATGTATTCATTTTCGATAAATCGATTGACATTAAGCACAATTTTGTTATAAATTTTATTATCTTGTGATAAGTATTATTTGTATGATGAAATCGCAGGGTTTCTAATTCAGCGAATATTATCTCCTCAACCTAATTTCCTGCAGGAAAATAACTTTCATGCCAGTATTTTCTTTTTCATACTCACCGCCATGACGTCTTCGAAACATTGACAACGCCCACATTCTCTCACTTTCTGTGTGGCGATTAATAATGGATCGGACTCCGTCTCCAACATAACCCCAATCTAATCAGAGAAAAAAAGCAAACGTTTCTCTCGTGGCATACGTGACGGTGTGAATTCTATTTCTTTTCGCAAGATCTGAAAAGGGCTTAATTTGGCTTCTTGGTTGAAAGTAATATGTTTATCGTTTGAATTTTAAAGCATTAAAAATTATGATGGTTATAAAAATCATATACATTTTGAAAACAAAAACCAAAGTGTTATCATCTTCGCTAGCCAAGGGTGACGATCCGCTCCTCTCCTCTTTTCACTCTGAGAGGATCGTCACCCTTGGCTAGCGAAGATGACAAGGGTGAAAGAGGAGAGGAGCGGATCGTCACCCTTGGCTAGCGAAGATGAAGTGTTATATGCATGTTTCTTTTATGCCTCTTCTGAATAACCGCAATTACATGTAAATCATATATTATATTTCTTACTACACAATACAATACACTAGTTGATTCTCTTAAAACTGCACTACAGTATAGAGAAGGTACAAACATGAAATATGTACAATACAATACAATACAGCCTGCGTGAGAAAAATAAACTAAACGATGAAAAATGTCATACAGGCACCTGACGTTACTTATTTTTCTTTAAATAAAGAAAAAAATGTGCCCTTACCTAATGATAAACATTTATATTTCCATTTCCAGTTGTTTTCTCTATGATAAACACTACAATAGTGAACCTTGTTAATTTCATGGTAATACCCTGTGGTATGTATATTTCTCTATACTGAAAGGTCAGGTGTCAACCTGCATGTATATCACTTGCGTATAAATATACTAAAGAAAAAATAGATGTTTTGTTTAATTGTTTACTAAGTAATTTGATATGATATATCCTTTTAACAAACAAAATAAATAATGAATTATCTTCGGCTCGAAAGCAAGTCACTAGCGCAACGCTGTCCACTATCACCGAGGCCTCGCGAGATCGAGAACTCCACTTCCTGGTAAACAGCCACGTGGAGAAATTGACATTGCCACATGGATCTGCACGTACTCCATCATCTGATACAGACATCGTCCCTTAGTCATTACCACCCAACTTCTTACGCAACTCAACTTCTTCTGTTATCTTAACATCCATACAAATCGGTTTCCTGACCATGCTGACCATTGCAACTCCCGTTTCATCAACTGCAACATTGCATTCAATATGGCGGTGGAGAAGTGACATAGTGCCTACATATGTTCGTGCTTCCGACAACCTAAATCTAGGTCACATATATAATTAAAGTTAACAAGATTACTTTGATCATAATTTAAAATTCTTTTGTTGTTTATTTTATAAATGTTGATAATTGACCACGGTAACTAAATAATCAATGAATTTGTTTCGTGTTTTTTGGGACTATTTTTTATAGTAAAATTTGACGTCATGGGGTCTTGTGCATTTCAAATCTACTCAATTAGACGGTATTTAGATTTATTTTAAAATGGTTATTTCAAGTAAAAATGGAAATGTAAGGAATCACTGTCTACTTTTGAGAGTATGCCAGGGACATCAACAATAGTGGGAAACATGGGATAATTTTAGCATAACGGGCTTCGCCCGTTATGCAAATTATCCCATGTTTCCCACTATTGTTGATGCCCTGGCATACCCTCAAAACTAGACAGTGATTCCTTAAATAATCAGGTATAAAGGGTATTTTTTTATTTAAGGAGGCTGGGGGGTCAACAAATTAATCACAAATTAACTACCAGATTTAACTTATTTCTTTAGATACGGTACAATGAAGCGCATTGAAGTGGTAAAATTTTTCTTTCGGATGAAACGTTCTGAGTCATGTTTTGAATGTCAATTATAACAAAATGACACGCCCATTTCTTTAGAAACTAACAAGAAATATTCGTCGTAATGTTTAAGGACACCCCACATTCTGCGACAAGCAACACGAGTTACACTGAATTGAAGATTTTTAAATAAGAAAGAGCTCTATGTAGAGTCCCCGCTTCTGTAAAACACGCATTGCAACGAATTTGTAAATAATTATGATTTTATCATGTTTATTGGAGTAAGCATAACACATGTATCAGTCGAACACGTGTTTACTCGGTGTATATGTATATTGTCAATTTCATTGGCTATTATATTCATAGAATACCTGTTCTACAGGTATTCGATTGAAACATTTGACCGATTTTTCCTTTCTAAAGAAAGATAGCTCAAAACATTCCATCCAAACAGAAAATTTTACCACTTCAATGCGCTTCATTGTATCTTAAGCTATCAACTATGATTTGGGAAGGAAAAAATTCATACATTTTATAGTTTAGAAATTTGATCATTATTGTATATCTTTAAATTGAGCTCTTCTTTTAAAGGAGATAGAAATAGTCTAAAAATGGCTGCCAACCCCAGCCTCTTTAAAGAAAAATAAGTAACGTTAGGTGCCTGTGTTTCTTACCTATCATCTCTTCGCGAACATTTCTAAACGTTCTTGTACTCTCAAGTCTGGCATCTCTTTCCCTTTCCAATCCAGCAACTACAAAAACGGAAATCATACAGCCTACATGATTTGTTTTCTTTCCTTAAATTGATGAACATTAACATTGTGCTGAAGGATTTGGGCACTATTACAATACGCCTAGATCTATCTACAACTTCTGTTACATGTATGTTTTAAAATTACCAGGGACATTATTGTTACAAGATGTACAAGTGTTCTTGAGTCTGTCATTTAGCATGACCTCTGATTACTTTCCAAAAATACTTCAAGGAGTTAGACATCTCTCTCTCTCTCTCTCTCTCTCTCTCTCTCTCTCTCTCTCTCTCTCTCTCTCTCTCTCTCTCTCTCTCTCTCTCTCTCTCTCTCTCTCTCTAAATGAATGAAATATTCAACATGTAAAGCATTTAAAGAAGACCATTTTATTGGCTATGCGATCCTAGGCTTGAATTCTGATGCATTTTTAGCTCACCTGAGCCGAAGGCTCAAGTGAGCTTAACTGATCACATTTTGTCCGTCGTCCGTCCGTCCGGCTGTCTAGTGTCTGTCCGTCTGTAAACTTTTCACATTTTTGACTTCTTCCCAAGAATCACTCGGAAAATTTTAACCAAACTTGATTCAAAGCATCCCTGTGTAAAATGGAGTTTAAATTGTAAAAATGAAGGGCAAAGTTCCCTCTCAAGGGGAGTTAATCAAGAAAAGACAAAAATAGGGTTGGGTCTTGAAAAAATCTTCTTCTCAAGACCCACTGGGCCAAAAAAAGCTGAAACTTATGTGGAAGCATCCTGGTATAGTGTAAATTCTAAATTGTTCAAATCATGACCCCCGGGGGAAGGGTGGGGCCACAATGGGGAATCAAAGTTTTATATAAAATATATAAGAAAAAATCTTTGAAAATCTTCTTCTCAAGAACCACTGGGCCTGAAAAGCTGAAACTTATGTGGAAGCATCCTGGTATAGTGTAAACTCTAAATTGTTCAAATCATGATCCCCGGGGGAAGGGTGGGGCCACAATGGGGAATCAAAGTTTTATTTAGAAATATATAGTAAAAATCTTTGAAAATCTTCTTCTCAAGAACCACTGGCCCAGAAAAGCTGAAACTTATATGGAAGCATCCTGATATAGTGTAGATTCTAAATAGTTCAAATCATGACCCCCAGGGGAAGAGCGGGGCCACAATGGGGAATCAAAGTTTTATTTAGAAATATATAGGAAAAATCTTTGAAAATCTTCTCAAGAACCACTGGGCCAGAAAAGCTGAAACTTATGTGGAAGCATTCTGGTATAGTGTAGATTCTAAATTGTTCAAATCATGACCCCTAGGGGAAGGATGCTGCCACAAAGGGGAATCAGAGATTTATATAGAAATATATAGGAAAAATCTTTGAAAATATTTTTCTCAAGAACCACTGGGCCAGAAAAGCTGAAACTTATGTGGAAGCATTCTGGGGTAGTGTAGATTCTAAATTGTAGGAATCATGAGCCCCGGGGGAAGGGCGGGGCCATTATAGGGAATCAAAGTTTTACATAGAAATATATAGGAAAAATCTTTGAAAATCTTCTCATGAACCACTGGGCCAAAAAAGCTGAAACATATGTGTTAATGGAAGGATCATGGGGTAGTGTAGATTTCAAAATGTCTAAATTATGATCAGTGGGGTAATGTGGGGATGCATTATGTATAACAAGGGTGAAATCTGATAAAGAACAGAATGGTCAAAGCTTCTCAGGTGAGCGATGTGGCCCATGGGCCTCTTGTTTTCAGAGGGTAATGTTAAACAATAAAATGCTTTCTTTGTTTGTTGTTACTGGAATGAACGGAAGCAGCTGTTGCAGAAAAAATACATAACCTGCGTAAGCGGGTTATGTGAAATTTTTTTTTTTTGCAATAGCTGCGACCGTTCATTCCAGTAACAACAAACAAAGAAAGCATTTTATTGTTTAAATTTATATCTGTTTAAATGATCAATTAAAGTAGGATTAAAAAGATTAATTATTATATTAATGATGCTAACGTCACGGTCTTTATATCATTGATGGAACAGCCACTGATTAAGAAATCTGTACAGGCGACCTGCGTACTGTAGTTTATGCAGTGATGAACGCAATTGGGTTTCTTAAGAAATAAAGGAGAAAATATTCAGTGAATGTAAATATTTCAGTGTAACTAAGATTAGACTTTCTAAGAGTTTTTGATTGAGTTTGAGATGGTGGACTGTATTGTTTTTAAGGGTTTGGTTTTTTCAATCACACATTGTATATTCATTCTTACCTGGTCTATCTATGCGGTTGATGTTCGTGAAAGGCCTTGTCCTCCCCAGCCTTACAACTGTGGTCAATTCTATATAAGATAATATTAAATTCCGTAAATCAGTAAACATTTGATTGATTTCAGTCATCTGTTTCTAAGACTCCGATGAATTTTTGTCACTGAATTGATGAGTTACAATGATCTTTTTTTTTTTTTTTGCATATACAGTATACTGTAATAAATAGAGACACATTTATTTTGATGTGCATTTACCGCGCCGTAGCAGCATCAGAACCTATAAGAAAAACTTGACGAGCAAAAATGCAAATGATGTCCATTTTCCTAACAAAAACTCCTATTCATATGGGGGGAGGCAACTTCTTTCAAACATGTCTGGTGAAAGGAGGGGTGGGTGGGAGGGTTAAAACTTCGCCCCTTGCAATCTTCAATACCAATGTTATGTTTACTTAGTGATCATTGGCTTGCACTGAATACATGGAATAGGACAACGGCCAGTCTGTCGCAGGTTCATCAATTGTCAACAGAAGGATTCGAACCAGCACCGAATTCGATTATCCTGGCCATACGCATATGACCACTGTATGCCCGTAGGTATGGGGGGAGGTTAGGCGTGGCGTAAGTTTGCCGTTTTATAGTTTGCTACGGAAAAAAGTGGTCTTATGTTTGTGTGATATCTTTTCTTTGTCGAAAAAAATTGTCCCGATTGGTCCATATAGCCCAAACCCACCCCAAAATGAAAATTTTTCGTTCCCCCCCCCCCAAGCTGAAATTGCTCGCTACTGTTCCAAAGTTCATTAGTTAACTAAATGTAAAAGATGAAATAGAATGTTTATCCTTAATTATATATAAAGCTTCATCATTCATTCCATTTATCGTGTTCCAAAATTTTCACTTATACCTTGAAATATAATATTTTTTCTTTTATCGATGTGAACATTGTCATTGTGATCTAATAATCATGAATTTCATTTTGTACGTCTATAAAATTGCAGTCACTAAAGAAAATAACTGTTCTTTATCGAAACAAATTAAAATAAACATTGCATGCTTAAAATTATATTCTTCAATGCATTCGATACATAATTTATTACTATTAATTAAAATAAATTAATCTGACACTTCATATCTTGTTTTTTTTTTTAGATAGATATACTGTCTTACCACGATTCATATTCCATGTACATGCACATCCAACAACAGAGACCTTTAGTTACTACTAAAGGTCTCTATCTTCCAAATCTTACACGGAAGAGACACTTGTCAACAGTACAGGATTTAATTCCCATTTTCTTAAAAATTTAACTTGTTTGAAATAAAAATTAAGAAATTGTCTTTATTTTTCATTTAAAATTTTTCTACAAGTAATTTTAATTTCTGATGTTTAATATATTTTTAAAATTTTTAAAATAAATAATAAAATAAAAGGGACCTGTTTAATTGTCTTAATTTTACACCACTATGTTTTATATATAATGTAAAATATTTCATTCAATAAGCCCACATGTCACAGTATGTCAGATAACCTACAAAATAAATATTGTACTTAATTGATACTATTTCTATCGCGTTTCTCGTAAACCTGATCGTCAAGGTCAGAAAGAAGATTAATAGATTGTGTATGATCAAGCCAGCTGGCAGGGCAGCAGGCTGAAATGATCTCTGCTGCATACATGTTTACGAGTTGTCTCGCTTTGTATGAATGTGTACCTTTCTTCAAGAAATATAATCCTCAGGTTAATAAAATTGGCAGTTATGGGGGATGTACGGCCACTTTTAGTGCAGTGAGAGCAAAATGTAAACATTTCTTCAAAAGGCTAAAATACATTATATTTTGATAAAAATTTTAGTCTTTTTGATAAAGATACAATAAATATGCATAACCGAATGCATGTTGTGCATATATAATCTATAATTTTGCAGAAAAATGCTTTTGATATGCTCCTTATAACTGCGCAGCTACAGAATTCAGCAGAGCCTTAAAAAATCCAAAAAAGTATGCAAACTGTGCATTAATGTTCTCTCTACAACCATTTGTTGAGAAAATGTCTAAATTTTTCACTTTTAAATGATAATTTCAAGTTCAAAGCAAGGTACCATTGTCTTCAAAAGAGTGTAAAGAACCATGAAAGTAGTTCATGAATAGCAACACGAGGTCTATTTTTAGCACAGAATCTTGTTTTCCAGACCTCTTCTTAATATGGAGGTGCATAACAATATTTAAATGTAGAAGAGAATTACAACTGCAAAATATTTCAAATAATATGAACACTTTTCATTCTTACCTGGTCTATCTATGCGGTTGATGTTCGTGAAAGGCCTTGTCCTCCCCAACCTTACAACTGTGGTGAATTCTATATCTGTTAAAATTTAATTCCATAAATCAGCAAACATTTGTTTGATTTCAGTCATCTGTTTCTAAGACTCCGATGAATTTTTGTCACTGAATTGATGAGTTACAATAATCTTTTTTTGCATATACTGTAATAAATAGAGACACATTTATTTTGATGTGCATTTACCGCGCCGTAGCAGCATCAGAACCTATAAGAAAAACTTGACGAGCAAAAATGCAAATGATTTCCATTTTCCTAACAAAAACTCCTATTCATATGGGGGGGGGGCTCTTTCAAACGTGTCTGATGAAAGGGGGGGGGGTGGGGTGGGAGGGTTAAAACTTCGCACCTTTGCAATCTTCAATACCAATGTTATGTTAGTGATCATTGGCTTGCACTGAATACATGGAATAGGACAACGGCCAGTCTGTCGCAGTTTCATCAATTGTCAACAGAAGGATTCGAACCAGCACCGAATTCGATTATCCTGGCCATACGCATATGACCACTGTATGCCTGTAGGTATGGGGGAGGTTAGGCGTGGCGTAAGTTTGCCGTTTTATAGTTTGCTACGGAAAAAAGTGGTCTTATGTTTGTGTGATATCTTTTCTTTGTCGAAGAGAATTGTCCCGATTGGTGCATATAGCCCAACCCCACCCCAAAATGAAAATGTTTCGTTGCCCCCCCCCCCCCCCCTAAGCTGAAATTGCTCTCTACTGTTCCAAAGTTCATTAGTTAACTATAAATGTAAAAGATGAAATAAAATGTTTATCCTTAATTATATATAAAGCTTCATCATTCCTTCCATGTATCGTGTTTCAACATTTTCACTTATACCTTGAAATATAATATTTTTTCTTTTATCGATGTGAACATTGTCATTGTGATCTAATAATCATGAATTTCATTTTATACGTCTATAAATGCAGTCACTAAAGAAAATAACTGTTCTTTATCGAAACAAATTAAAATAAACATTGCATGCTTAAAATTATATTCTTCAATGCATTCACTACATAATTTATTACTATTAAAATACATTAATCTGACACTTCATATATTTCTTGTTTTTTTTAAATAGATATACTGTCTTACCACGATTCATATTCCATGTACATGCACATCCAACAACAGAGAGATTTGCAACGTGTTCGTGGAGACTACTAAAGGTCTCTAACATCCAAATCTTACACGGAAGAGAAACTTGTAAGCAGTACAGGATTTATCTTCCATTTTCTTAAAAATTCAACTTGTTTGAAATAAAAATTAAGGAATTGTCTTTATTTTTCATTTAAAATTTTTCTACAAGTAATTTTAATTTCTGATGTTTAATATATTTTTAAAATTTTTAAAATAAATAATAAAATAAAAGGGACCTGTTTAATTGTCTTAATTTTACACCACTATGTTTTATATATAATGTAAAATATTTCATTCAATAAGCCCACATGTCACAGTATGTCAGTTAACCTACAAAATAAATATTGTATTTAATTGATTATTTCTTAAATTTCAAAACCTGATCGTCAAGGTCAGAAAGAAGATTAATAGATTGTGTATAATCAAGCCAGCTTGCAGGGCAGCAGGCCGTGTATGATCAAGCCAGCAGGCCGTGTATGATCAAGCCAGCAGGCCGTGTATGATCAAGCCAGCAGGCCGTGTATGATCAAGCCAGCAGGCCGTGTATGATCAAGCCAGCAGGCCGTGTATGATCAAGCCAGCAGGCCGTGTATGATCAAGCCAGCAGGCCGTTAATGATCAAGCCAGCAGGCCCTGTATGATCAAGCCAGCAGGCCGTATCATGATCAAGCCAGCAGGCCGTGTTCATTGATCAAGCCAGCAGGCCGTGTATGATCAAGCCAGCTGGCAGGGCAGCAGGCTGAAATGATCTCTGCTGCATACATGTTTACGAGTTGTCTCGCTTTGTATGAATGTGTACCTTTCTTCAAAATTTTCAGAAATATAATCCTTAGGTTAATAAAATTGGAAGTTAAGCGGGATGTACGGCCACTTTTAGTGCAGTGAGAGCAAAATGTAAACATTTCTTCAAAAGGCTAAAATAAATTATATTTTGATCAAAATTTTAGTCTTTATTGATAAAGATACAATAAATACACGTATGCATAACCGAATGCATGTTGTGCATATATAATCTATACTTTTGCAGAAATGCTTTTGATATGCTCCTTATAACTGCGCAGCTACAGAATGTCGCAGGTTCATCAATTGACAACAGAAGGTTTCGAACCAGCACCGAATTCGATTATCCTGGCCATACGCATATGACCACTGTATGCCCGTAGGTATGGGGGGAGGTTAGGCGTGGTGTAAGTTTGCCGTTTTATAGTTTGCTACGGAAAAAAGTGGTCTTATGTTTGTGTGATATCTTTTCTTTGTCGAAGAGAATTGTCCCGATTGGTTCATATAGCCCAACCCCACCCCAAAATGAAAATGTTTCGTTGCCCCCCCCCCCCCCCCCCCCTAAGCTGAAATTGCTCTCTACTGTTCCAAAGTTCATTAGTTAACTATAAATGTAAAAGATGAAATAAAATGTTTATCCTTAATTATATATAAAGCTTCATCATTCCTTCCATGT
>NW_026923194.1:0-21162 GCF_032062105.1 Saccostrea cuccullata | reverse complement strand
ATATATTTCTCTGACAAATAATGCATTAATTGACTTTTTTATGACTAAGTTCTTGAAGATTAAAGGAGAGGAAATTATTATACACCTACAAGAAGATTTTCCTTTGTTTCAGAAAACGAAGCTAAACGAAGTGTTGTATTCAATCATGACTAATTCACTATTTCCATTCCATCCTTTATTTTTTTTTTTTTTTTAGTGAAATGAGCATATATTTGAGGAATATTGATAAAAATAAAGCAAAACAGATAATTTTGGAAAAGAGGAATTTCATGGAGACCAAAGTAGTATTTTATGACGTGTTCAGATTGCATTTGGCATCTTTGGTGTTACATGAATGATATTTAAGGACAAATAACACAAACAAAAATTTGATGCATGGGTTGATATCTATTGTTTGACTGATCTTAAATAGAAATGACATGATTAATAAATCCCTAGAATATAAGTAAATCGTGACTATTCTTCGGTGCTTGAATATGCAATTTTGTTTCGTTTTCTATATAATTCTATACAAAATTTTTCAGATATTTTTAACATTGCGACAAAATCTTACACAGTTATCCCACTTTATCTGGTAAATATTATTCATGTTACTTATTTAAATAAACATCTATGAGAAATATTGCTGACTTCTGAAAAAAAAATGTTTGTTTGTGTTTTTATCCTTAATATTTTGTATCAATTTTTTCTGAATAATAAAAATACATAAAATTGTATTAATCCACATCCCTACAAATTTTCACATCGGTTTTAGTATAAAACGACTCAAATTTGAATTTGTGTTAAAATTATAGATTGAAATTATCCTTTCCTAAAATTTTAATCAAGAGGCTCATAATATAATATCGACTACGTGTTTTCAATTAACAATGTTTATTTTCATTAGTTAGATTTGATATATCCATTTGAACTGAAGATAGAAGACATCAAGGAGTCTGAAAAATATGTTTCATATCTGGATAGTTCACTAGAAAAGGACATTAATGGCAATCTAACAGAATAGATTAATGAAAAAAAGTGACGATTCTTTTACATTTCTTTCATCATCTTCAATGCTTCCTTTTCCACCAACAAATGGAATTTTGAACCCAGTTGATTCCTTTTCAAGAGCATGCTCTGCGTGCGAACAGTTTCAAAAACGAGGCATGCTATTGATCAACAGGTTGATGAAGCAAGAATATCAACAGTCTCGTTCAAAGTCATTTTGCAAGCTCCTCACTTGGTCAATTCAATGACCTCTTCGGGAAGAGCATCGATTTTTAAACCAGGGAAGGGTCCTTTATATATTTTCATGTTACAATTTTCATTTGATCGATATAACAGCAATCTGCAAATGTTAGTTAAAATGACCTTATTTACATAGTAAAAAGATACATGTACATATAATTCTAAAATACGATCATACTATGTTTGCATAAAGCATCATAAAGCATGATCGTATCTAATTAGAATCATATATGTATCTCACTGATTATAAGCCGATTATTATTAAACATTCTGACTTTGGATTGCTTCACTTACTTGATCAATACATAGGACTCACAGCGCATGTGACCGGTCAGCCAGGGATGTTAACTACCTCTAGTGATCTGATCCAATCTATGATGTTCTCAGGGGGTCCATGTCTTTTTTTTTTTTTTTTTTACATGTTCACAATTCTTATTCTGTAATTGATAGATTTTCCCCTACTCGTTATCTCCACTTTCAATATTCTTTTAGTAACAAATATTTTTATTTTTTTAATGAAATCGTGGGCCAATTTGTGGATTAATTTTGGTCAAGAATTTAAACAATTGAAACAAAACGATAAATTGAAATAAATTTTATCTTCATGCTTAATGTATATTTTTACGTATTTTTTTTTTTTTTACTAATTCTCAGTTTTCTTAAGCGGTCATTCTGCGTGGGTGATCAACTAAAGAGACTCTCTCTTGATTTAAATATGCTTTGAAAGAAGTTTTAGGAGAAATGTCACTTTGTACCTTTGTTATAAATTGCAAGGAAACTAGTTCTTGTCACGTTGAGTTTTCGATTTTTGTAAAATCACAGGAAAAGTCTAAAGATAGTTAATTAAAACTAAACTAATATTTTCTGTGACAAATGACGCATTGTGGG
Organism: Saccostrea cuccullata; assembly: GCF_032062105.1. Lineage (NCBI taxonomy): Eukaryota > Metazoa > Mollusca > Bivalvia > Ostreida > Ostreidae > Saccostrea > Saccostrea cuccullata. Next base: position 19,047 of record NW_026923194.1, on the reverse strand, counting down.
TCTTTAACGAGTTCATCCAGGAAGGAAATAATTATACACCTACAAAACGATTGTCTTTAGTTTCATTTAGGTAACAGGAACAAATAGGAGAGTCGTATTAATACATATAAAATCATAACTAATCCAAGCATTTCGACTTTTTTTGGATAAAAATTACAGTTTGATTTGGGAAAACAGAAGATATTATAATAAAAACATTCAGTAGTTTTACAGACGATATTTTCGAGGAAACTGAAATGTGCATTTAAAGACATATTAATGGAGATGAAGGAGACTTTTGAATGAATTTCATTAATATAGAAATTTGACTGTAAAATTAGAAATTAAAAATATTGATTCAAAATCTCAAATTTTTGGAATCTCTGAAACAAACTACTCACTATTACTCATTAGTTTAAGGAAATGAAAGTATTCACTAAAGAAGATTTTGCTTCCTGAAAAAATTGTTGTCATATATCGTGTTTTTCATTTTTGTGTGGTTTCCAAAGCTTTGGGGAAAAAGTACGACATATGGTATTGAAAATGTTGTATTTAAGATAAAGTTTTTTTGTATGTCATATCTTATAAAAAAATATTAAGGACAGATGATACAAACAAACTTTTGTCGAAAAAAATTAAAATAATAAATTGAGTCATGTTATAATGAGTAAAATGAATAAGTTTAACCGCGTAGTTTTCTAATTTTTATTTTATTCTCACAAAAATGGGAATTGAAGAGAAAAATAATTGTATAGATTTATAAGGATGGTTGCAGCAAGGTGGATTTTTGAACATCATAGAAGGTTTACAATTTCTTTATATTCTAGAAATTTATTTTTTATATCATTTTCAATGAAATAAGACCAAAAAATATATATACCAATCCGGGCATCCATTTTTTGTTTGTATCATCTGTCCTTAACATCCAAAAATATTTTAAAGGTTTACAGTTAAGTTAAGTTAAAAATAATAACTCTAGCAAATCGTTTTTGGTACGACACGAAGTCATTTATCCGCCTGCTTCCCTGAAATATACAGAATTTCCATAAGACGTCAATATATCCGGAATAATGTATTGATTTCAAAAATGGTTTACTTCATCCTTCAACACTAGATTCTCATATATAACTTATTACATAAATAAAGGAGAGAGCTTGGCATGAACATAATATTTTCACTGGATAATTATGCTTTATCTTTTGGTCTTCCATGATGAATGATTAACTTCTAGTAATATTTATCAAATTTATCACTGGGAATAAAACGCCGTACTAACGTCATATTTATCTTTATTTCTGCATTGCAAAATACATTTGACTCATCCTAGCAATAAAGAATATAATAAATGAAATCAAATAACTTGTTTAATGCATATAATTGAATGAATGCAGATCACATGAGATAATTTAATATAAGAATTAATTACAGACAAATTAATTAAACTCAACTCATTCTGATAACATTTTGTTACCGTAAAAATTATGTTCTACAATGAATACATAACTGTACAAAAGAGGTTTGCTTTTATTTCACAAATGTTTTCTATAAATGTGCGTCTGTTCGGTAAACATCTAAAAAGATGTGGACAGATTTTATTGACATTCAATATCATACAAAATATCAAAGCAAAACAAAAAAGTCATTTCGAAACAGAAAAACCCAGAAAAGATTCTGACTCTTAAATGATTTCCCCATTCTCTTAACCTCTGCCTGATGTCTAACGAGTACCTGGGTAAATTTTAAGGAGACAAATGAAGTATCTGGATCACAAGATATGCTAGTGTAGATATGATTTCTGGAAAGAACTGACAAATAAACTATTTCTCCCAAATTTTCAATACTTTCCATTATGAAAGTAGTGGATTAGTATACTTCATAAGATACATATATGTATGTTAAAGAAAGATAACTGTTTACATATATATGTATGTGTAGACAACTCTTTTCCTGCCTTATTTATATCATTATTGGCAAAACTTTTTTGTATTCATATCAAGCAGAATTAATTCAAAACTTACTAGTAAACATAAGAAGAAAAACTTGCTGTGAATTTCAACTCAACATTAGATACATCGAAGACGCATTATCAATAAATAATAAATATTTCCATTCATATGTCGAGATTATATTTCCCAGTGAGCTTGAAATAGAGTCTGACGCATCTGTTTCATATTTGGATATTTTACTAGAAAAAGATGTAAATGGTAACCTAACAGCAAACCTTTGTGATAAACGTGATGCCTTCAACTTTTCAATCGTCAACTTCCCTTACTTATGTAGCAATATACCCTTATCACCTGCATACGGGGTTTATATCTCTCAACTAATTCGATAAGCAAGAGCATACTCTACGTAATTTCTAAAACGAGGTGTTTTATTTACAAAAACAAGTTGTTGTACATATGTAACAAGAATATATCGATAGTCTCGTTTTAAGTCAATTTTTCGCAAGTTCTATGGTCGATTCAATGACCTTGTCAACAAATACCGTCTATCACTAAGTCAAATGCCGACTGAATTTTTTATATATCAATTGTTAGGCCATTATTTGCACACTAAATTGTCGACAGGTTTTTCCGTTATTTCTCGATCATGACCAAAAAGCTCACGGCAGGGGTGTCCGTTCAGCAGGGGATGCTCACTTCTCCATGGCACCTGGTCCCGCCTCTAATGTTTTAGAAGTCTATGTTTGCTCTGCTCCTGATTTGTATTCATGCATTAACTCAGTTATTTCTTACGTTTATTTATCGATAGTTAAAATAATCTTAATTGATCACTTTCAAATTTCACACCAGACAGAAAAATAACAAAATGTATGTTTTCGTCTATATAAAGTGATTCTATCTTCTGATGCAATAGAAGTTATATTGCTAAGAATTGGTTGCATTTAAATGTAGTTGAATCAAATTCCTATAGGAGAAATATCCTCTAGAAATTCTTAATTTCCTACAGGATGTTTTTCTCCATTAGGAGTAGGTAAATAATTCAATAAGTGATGTATTTTCCTATAGGAATTTCTGACCATAAAGAAATCCCTTAGGAATTTATTTAATAATACTAAAGGAAATACTGTATACAGGGTAATTTTCGCCCCGTTTTATTTTCGCCCTTTCAGACACTGAAACGGTTTTGTCCTGTTTTAAATTCGCCCAGTTACAATTCTGTTTAAGAAATCATGCTGTGTAATTTTAATTCGCCCCGTTTTAAAATCGCCCATCTGAGGATAGGGCGAAAGGGGCGAAAATAAAACGGGGGAGAAAATTTCCCTGTATACAGTATTTCCCTAAGGGATCTTTCCTCCCTCGGACAGGAAATTAAATTCTCTTATAGTAAATTACATTCCTGCAGGATTTCTTTTATATCTTATAGGAAATGATGAAATCAAGCAGGATTTTTTTAAAAATATTTTTTTATTAACCCAGTACATGTATATGTGTGTGTCCTTATAGCCAAGGTTGGGGAGCCTTGGAATCTATAAGTTAATTTAACATAGTAAACATCATGCAGGGTGTTGATAACATCACTCAGGAATTTTATTTTTCCAGAGTTAATTTTCTTTTCAAAGGTGATTATCTCACCTCACAGGTGAGATTTACCTGTAACAAAAGTAGTTTTGATTTCTGTAAGTGATGGTCAACCATTTGGTACACATGGGTTTTATGTCAAGAATTTAGCGGACACCAACTTTCCACTTTGGAAGTGGCAGATTTACCTTGTCAGCAAATACAATTTAATCTAATCTGACTGACGATTTTCATATTGTTAGTCCATGATATATATACTGAAAAATCCGTCGTCAATTCAGTGAATTGACGACGGATTTTTCCGTTATTTCCCGATCATGACAAGGAGCATACGGGGGGTGTGACCGTTCGGCAAGGGATGCGCACTCCTCCATGGCACCTGATCCTATCTTTGATGTTTTGGAGGTCCTTGTTCGCTCTGCTCTTATTTTGTATTGTTTTATGGACTTTTGATCTAGAATACTGTTTGTTATCTCCATATGTTTCATGCGACACAGTTTTATCGTTTGATTGGACTTTTTAGCTTGAGTACTGTTCGTTATCTCGAAATACTTTATTTTAACCACCGAACGTGTATCTCTGTTGGTGGACAGTCTGTTTTAGTCGACTTCTGATCTTGAATACTGTTCGTTATCTCCATATATGTCTGTCCCCGAGGATACTGGTCGTTCGGTGCCTTTTCATTCATTACTATAAAGAATAGCGAAATGATACTGGCAAACGTGTCACCCAGTATAAAAAAGGGCGTCAATCCTTTGAGTCTGTGATGGACACAGGCACAAAGAGTTCAATCGCTGCCCCTCAGATAATCCTAAGGGATATTAAACATGTGTCATATGCACAGTCTTCAGATTTCCAGTTTTGGTATAAAATAAAAAATTCAGTCCGTTCAAACAACACAAGTCAAGAGCAGAGCGCGAACCTCTGAAACGTCGGAGATGGAATCAGGTACCATGAAGGAGTGAGCATTCCGTGCCAACCGATCACACCCGATGTATGCTCCTTGTCATGATCGGGAAATAACCGAAAAATCCGTGGACAATTAAGTGTGTTTATAGTGGTCTAACAATTAGTATAAAAAGCGTCAGTCAGCATTGGACTTAATGTATTTGCTGAGAAGGTCACGGTAGCGACCGTAGAACTTACGAAATGATGACTTTAAACGAGACTGTTGATTCATTTACTTGTTAATACCTTTTTAAAAATTGTTCATACGTAGAGCATGCTCCTGCGTATTGAATCAACTGAGAGGTATAAACCCCGTAAGCAGGTGATAAGGGTATATTGTTGCATAAGAAAGGAATGTTGGAATTTCTATTTGAGATAAATTTGAAAATTCCTTTTCCGATCTCATGTCCTCTATTTCAAAATGTTCTGTGAAAACTGCAAGACATGAAAAGATTTATTTGATAACACTTTTTTACCACTAATCTTACTGGACAGAGCTTCAATACCAAAACTTGGTAAAATCTGAACTGCAAACTATTGAATGTTTTCTGCAGAATAGAATGTAATGTTTGTGGGTTCATTTATGTTGATGAAACCAAGGGTTTACTTGATAAAAGAATATCAGGAGAAAAAAAATTCACATTAACATTAAGGGCCAGCACCTTCTATACAACTATCTTTATTTACCAACTGATCCTATTTTATCAACGAAAGTTAGAATTCAAAAAAAAAAATACAATCATACAAATCGCTTATCATTGAGTACTCCCCTCTGTAGAAAGTTGAATTAGAAAATTAGCCACGGCCTTACTATATTGATGCAATGACAATGTCGAAAATGTTGGAAATCGTTCTAGTCGACATTGTAGCAATAAAACAATACAGAGAGACTTAAGCGAAGTTATGGACATCGGTCTTATAATAAAGCTTCATACACTATGTCTCCTTTGATTCATTACCACCTTATGTAAAAAAAAACAAAACAATTAGGTCTTTATCAGATTCGCACCAATCTTATTCTGTCCCTTTGAAACTTTTTAATAGTCTACTTGAAAAGGTAAAAAAAAGTCCACACATGTATTTGGATTACAGGCTTGGATCTATGATTAAGGATATTGCAGATCTTAGGTTTTTTTTAAACTGCAACGTTTTACGAAAGAAAATACAGCTAAAGAACAACCCGTTTTTCCTTAAACTTAAATATGCTAAAGATATTGAGCCGATTAACATAAATAATAGTCTTTATATCACAAAGGGATCCAGTCTTGTATCCCAGCATATTCAAATTACAGACCACACCTTGTATTTTTTTTTTTTTTTTTTACAAATATACATAGACTTTTGCTTCCAAACTTTTTAATTACAAGAAAACGTTTCAAAGGCTAGATATCAAACATCAGAAATCTTATATCTTATAGATAACTTATAGATATACCTTGATATCTTATAGATATCAAATATCTGAAACAATCCACCACTGAGTCCATGTTCTTCTTCACCCTACAACTATAGTCCTGCTGGACACGTTTTTATTGGTGACGTAGATATAGTTAATAATGAGGATCTTAATAATTTAGTAACCCGATCTTTAAACTGGCGTCATTATTTCATAAATGTTATGAATTCTTTGGAAGATTACGCCAGGCAATGGGTTAGACATGAAAAGAAGACCTTGACACTTTGTCAGAATTGCTTAAAAATATCGGATGAATGTAAAAAATTTTCACTGAGCGATTGAGGGGATATATGAAAACCATTTTTATCCTGAGTTCAGTTATTCAGAAGTTAAAGAAAAAAAATTAGATAGTATACAAGATCAGTATGTTCTGGTCCCAGCTGACAAACACCAATCATCAAAATCCAATTGGCATACAAAAGGTGCGACCAAAGGTGTTCATAAGATGGACAACATATATAATTTTAGGGGTGTGTGAAATTTGTTAATTAGACCCAAAAGGAAAAAAAGCCTGTTATATATTTGCTTTTTTGGCAACAACTTATAACCTTATATCGGCAGAATGAACATTTTGAAAAGTAAGTCACAGGCCAAGTAAAAAAAAAAAACCTTGAAGTCAGTACCCCCGGTAATCAAGTCGGTAATGTTTTTCTCTCACATGCTGTTTTCGTAAATTACTTTTGGATAATCCCAGTCCCTACCTGTTATTATGTGCCCATCGTATGAAACGTAAGACACGATTTCACGTCTAATAAAGTTTACAATTATATAACAATCATACCAAGTATATGATAGATTTGAAAAGACGAAGAAAAAAAAATGAAAAAAGATAGGTCATTGATAGTCATCAGGGAGTGATTTATAGGTCGTTTCATGCTAAGTATTATTTATTTCATAGGTTAATGATCTATCTACTTAGTATTTAAATTCTGTGAAAAACAACGACTGTTTCAAATCCACAGAAAAAATGAATTGTGGAAGCATTTTTGTAACAATGGCTTGGGTATGTATTAAATATGAACCATCATTAATAAGACTGTTTAATTATGGTTGATTTACTTCTCTAATTCTTGATTTTTTTTAAAAACAATAACGCGGTGATTTTTTTTCGAAATGTAAGAGACGGAAATTTACAAAAGTCAAAGAAAGAGAACGTGTGAATAAAGAAATTATGTATTTTTAAGATTTATCACTAAAAAATCTTTTTTGGTTTATTTAAGAAACGTTTTTGAAAAGTTTTATTCATTATTTAATATGAAAGAACATGCTCTAAGATCATCTAACTGTATAGAATAAAGATTATGTGTGTAATTTTGCTTTCAAAGATTGTAAAAAGGTACCATAAAAAAAGTAATCAATCTGATAATTTATTTCAACGATAGAAATTAAGAAGCAAACATTAATTTACATTTCTTTTTTTAAATTTAAAAAAAAAAAAAAAAATGTTTGGACAAGTAAAGTTTTTGAGAGTTTTAATATAATTATGAAATATAGAAATAACACAAAAAATCAGTTCAAAAGTATATTAAGAGAGTGCCATTCCAGAGCAGAACAAACACGGACTTCTAAAACCATCAGAGGTGGGATCAGGTGCCATGGAGGAGTTAGGATCTCCTGTTGACCAGTCACACCCGCCGTGTGTTGATTGGGATGATTGGGAAACCGAAAAATCCGTAGACAAAGAAAATAAGGGCCGAACAGTTAGTGTTAAAAACGTTATTAAACATTCGATTTAATGATAGATTGAATTTGCTGACGAGATCATTGTATAAACCATAGACTTTGCGAAATGATGACTTTAATCGAGACGGTTGATACCCCTGCTTCATCAACTTATTTGTGAATATCTTCTTTTTAAAAATTTTTCGTATGATGTTGCATACCAATTCAACTGAGAGACTTTACCCCAATATGCGGGTAATAGGGGTATATTGTTCATAAGTAAGGAAGTTGAGGTTTATCATTAATTTTTATTGTTAGGATACCAATAACGTACGTCTTTTTCTTTCAAAATATCAAAATATGAAACAGATGAAGCAGACTCTGTGGTTTCGTTTCTTTTATTTAACGTTTGCTGGGATATATAGATTCGACATGTAATTTGGAGTAACTATTGTTAATTGATATTACATCATTGGCATACCTAAATGTCGAGTTGAAGACTACAGCAAGTGCTTTCTTCATCTCATATATACGTTTTAAAAAGAGTGTTGAAGACCTGATTTCCAAAATTTACATAGATATTGTCAATCAGAAATTAAAGCATATTTTTTAAATATCAACATCAGAGTACTTTGTGTGTACACCCGGAACTTTTTTCATTAAGACCTAAACAAAGAGAACATTATGGATATCAAAATTCAACTGATATAATTTCTGTTGCAATTGGGCGTGTTCTTAGATATAGATAGTATAATGGGTTGAAGGGGGCAAAACCATGGACATCCTTATACAACAGAGGTAATGTAGAATCAGCTGCTATGTATAACAAGACATATATCTTCATCGAATGCACCTTAAAAGTTAAAATTAACCTTACACTTACAGCATGGTAAAAACAAAAAAGCCGTGAATCAAAATGATTTGTTCATTATCAGCTCTCGTTTAGTCAGTATTTCGTAAATGTTGTGGTCCTTGTCAGCAAATACAATTTTTCCTTCAGTCAAATTCTGACTGACTTTTTTTCATACAGATTGTTAGGCCAATTTTTACACACTGAGTTGACACTGATTTTTCCAGTCTTTTTTCGAACATAAACACAACGCTGTGTGATCGGTCGGCAGGGATGCTCACTCCTCCATAGCACCTGATCCCACCTGTGATGTTTTTGAGATCCATGTACGCTCCGCTCCTATTTTTTAATGTTTATTGTCTTTTGAGCTCGAATACTGTTTGTTATCTCCACATATTATATGAATCTATTGCAGTTCTTTAGACAATTTATAACCCAAATTATTATGATCATTTTTTATTTAAACAGATATTCTTTTGCCTAGTGAGTGAAACAAGCTTAAGGAAGCCAGAAGTTTACTTAGCTCTGACAAATATTGCTTTCAGTGAAAGGATGAATTTTTCCGATCCGGATACAGTAGCGTTTTTATCAAACAGGGATCGTGCTCTTGATTATACTAAGACAATTCAGAATGACGTAGCTAAATTTCTTATCAGCAGTTTCTTGACGTACTGTCCTAACATACCTCTATGCTATGACCGGGGTGAGTTTTACCAAAATTATTCGTATCCATTTCACGGAAATTTCCCCGTTTGTCAAGAATGCAGCTGCGCAAGTAATTGCATATTAAACTGCTGTGTCAGCAAATATTTTCCAGTCTCATTTGGGTTCATACACGAGAGAACGGTTGATCCTAAGCAAGGGAAAACCTTTCCAGTGTCTTGCACAGCCACCGACATTGGTGCTGTGTATGATAGTGCAACAGAGAAAAGGATTCAATTCTCTACACCGAGATTTTGGCTGGTCGTGAATTGTCCCGACGGGTATTCTAGGAATATTGTTTGGCAAAGATGCAAGAAGTTTTTACCGGATGCACAGCTTAGGAACGAAGAACTTCATACACCTGTAACATCAATAAAAACAAATCAGAGCTATCAAAATAAGTATTGCGCACAATGCTTTGATGAAAATCAAAATGACCTTTATCCCTGGAAAAAAATTATCCTCACAAATAGTTACGATGGGTTAAATAGACTTAAAGAGGACCCTTTCATTGCTGCATACGAGAACAGATTGATGATTTTTTTCAACCCACCATCCTTTTTAGAACAAGCTTTAGCATGTCAGCAAGCTGATGTAACCCGTTGTAATGAAACAGGACTTTGGAGACAATTCGACGAAAGATTGCACTGGGCATGTGAAAACATGAATCAAACACTTTTATACTTTCATCCTATTTTGAACCTGAAATTCAAGAATCTTTATTGTGCATTGTGCAATACATTTTCTCCTGAGAATACGTTGCCAATTTCTGCTGGCTATGCAATTCAAAAAACAAGACAATTGGACCTTTACAGGCAAACTCTGGGTTTATTTCCATCTCTCCTGAGTTTTTCAGCAGACAAAATCATATCCAGATACAACGTTGATAGTAACTGCGATTCTGAAATGTTTTACAGTCCTGTATTGGTAAGTTTTACATCAGCTAAAATCACATCCTCAGGCTAATTAGAACGTTGAAAGTAACTACGATTCTGAAAGTTTTTACAGGTCTGGACGATTTCCAACTAAGGAAGTCAAGAGCGATAACCGTGAATTGCTATAAATACATAGAATAAACAAGGTGCTAGGCCTTCGACCAATCATATAACAGCATTTATACAAACCCATGAGAAAATAAATAAAACACGTGGGTTTATGTTCATAGTTCTTTGCTAAAAAGATTTTTTTGGATTAATTTTTATGTAAATTTTATGCATATTAATGGTTAATATTATATTTATGATAATTCTACCGTGAACAATCACGACTTGAAAGCTTAGAAAACGTTTTAAGTGGGATTAAATATCTCTCACTAGCTGGTAGCAATCCCAAAAAGTTTAACTTACATTAAAAATATTAGATTTGAATATTTAAAATTTTCAGTTTTTAGAGTTTGACATAAAAATCTTATCAAACGGATAACAGTCTTAATCATTTTTTGTTTATAACAAAATCATCCTTGCAGTTTCTGGCATGCAAGGTAAGTTATTGGGATAGAACGTATTCATGTATTATGATAATTATTCTCTTTCCTTTCCTAATGCCCATTTAAAGTCAGCATAGCTTTGTATTTGGCCCTCAGGAAATCCGTGATATTTTAAAACTATATGTAGGCCATACGATAAACACTTGTGTTCGGTGGACCTATACACATGGAACTAATTGCAATTAAGCATCATAGATGAAAATCGAATGGCTAAGCTAAATTATATTTAACAACATATATTCTGGTAAATGTTATAATTGAACTTGATAATAACTTGGTGTAATTTATTCCTCCGTAAACGATTACATTACTTTTTTTCTTTACCGAGATTAAAATGTCAAGGTTGTTCACGGTAAATACTTGGGGAATACCTTATCCTTCAAAATTTTTCATCTTACTTCTAAAAATGTTTTGATACAAAAATCTTTTTTACGAAAAAAACAAAAGCACGTGTTTTCTTTTTGTTCTTTTAAAATAGATTTTGGGGTGTGTAAAAATGCTGTTGTCTGATTGGACAGAAAAATAATTACGTGTACATGATGTATATTTATCACAACTTTCAGTTATCGTTCTTGACTTCCATACTTGGAAATCGTCCAGACCTATATAATGGTACGTTTTACTGCATACAAAAAAAAAATAATAATAAAATCAAATATTTTAGAGTTGACGCTTACTAGAAAGTTTTGACAAATTCTTGGCTACATCGAAATCGAGATTCCTAGCTTCTTTTATCATTCTAACAAAATCAGAAATAACTGAGCAATTTAAGTGAAGAAAATGTGTGATCACATACAAAGCAATGTTCACTGAGGATACAAGCGATACTTTTTGGCCTGGAAATTGCATTAAATCTTTCTTCTTTTTTTGCAAGTTAATGTTGCTAGGCCTTAACTACCATGTTGCAAAGTACCGCAAGAATTATTGAGAATTAGAAATTTTTCCACTTGGAGAAAAATTGATTGATTGTCTATTGCTTAACGCCCACTCAGTAATTTCTTTGAAAAATATGTGGATTTCAACCTAGTTCCCTCCGGTGTGCACGTTATTTACAGAAAACACCCACTTTGCGCTGCTCACTGTCAATTCCTTTGTATGCAAGCGGGGCCTTATCTCTGCGAGCTCTTAAAGCAATGCCTGGGCTAAGAGAAAATTTTTCATACTCATATTTTTGGATTAGACATCAATGTGCCCAAATTAATAAGACTAGGTATTTTTTTCATTCATATACATGTACTTATCAAACTGATATTACAGCGTTTCATTTCGTAAATTCTGTTTTCATTAATATAACTTATTTATAAGCTATTATTTGGTTGTATTTTAGACGCATGTTTCATACCAAGGCCTTAATATTTGTATTAAACCCTACTAGGGAATGTCACTTCTATCTGATCAATTCCAAGGGATCGTGACGAGATTGACTGATATATGTAGAGAAGGATATGGAGATAACGAACAATATTCAATCTCAAAGTCCATAAAACAACACAAAATAGGAGCAAAACAAACACGGACCTCCAAACATCAGAGGTGGGATCAAGTGTCATGGAAGGAGTGAACATCCCCTGCTGACTAGTCACACCCGCCGTGTGCTCCTTGTCATGATCAGGAAATAACGGGAAAATCAATCGTCAATTTATTGTATAAATAATGGACTAACAATTAGTATGAAAAACGTCAGTCAGCATTTGACTCAATGATAAATTGTATTTGCTGACAAGGTCATTGTATCGACCATAGAACTTCCGAAATCATGACTTTAAACGAGACTGCTGATATTCTTGTTTCATCAACTTGTTTGTCAATAATTTACCTCGTTTTAGAAATTGTTCATACGTGGAGCATGCGCTTGCGTATCGAATCAACTCAGATATATATATTCCGTATGCAGGTGATAAAGGTATATTGCTGCATAAGTAAGGGAAGTTGACGATAGAAAAGTTAAAGTTATCACGTTTATCATATAGCTTGGTTGTTAGATTACTATTAACATCTTTTTCAAGTAAAATATCTAAATATGAAACAGATGTGTCAGACACTGTGGTATCTTTTATTCAAGCTCACCACGATGCTTACTCCTCCTAGACACTCCATCTCACTTCTGGAACTTTTTGGGTTCTGTGTATTGTGCCCTGTTCATAGAATTGCATTGTTTGTAGATTTAGTTTTAGATTTATTACTCTTCGTTATTACCGAGTTTAAGTATTTTACAGTCTTTGGACTATTCACTTCCTCTCTCTGTACTAACTAGAAAATGCATCATGTGAACATTTTCAATAATTTCATTGGTAGAAACGCTTTTCAAGGCAAGGGATATAATTCTTAGGTGATCGTATTATTTTTGTACAACTTAACAATTAAGTTTCAATCGCATAATGTCGGGTCTTTCCGTTAGAGGTCGGAAAAAAAACCATTGAATTTATTGACATCGCAGCATAGTTAAGGTTACAAAAAGGGGGCGTAGCCTAATTTGTACGGGGAAAACTTAACTATGACATCATACAAAAAATACGTCAAACAACAATTCTTAAAAATACCACAAAATGATGTGATTTGCTAATTCAACATGTAGGAAACTATCGGACTATATCAAAACTTACTGCAAGTTTGCCGTTTTGTCGTTAGTTAAATCCCACATAACAAGTTATAAACAAGTCACTGATCGCAATCCACTTGTCCATGCGACGTAATTTCGTAAAACGTGACGTAGTTTGTATGCAGTGAGAAGTAAATCAAGTAATGTTTTCTCAACGAAAAATGTGTTCTATTACTAAATAAGATATTATTTACAGATATTCTACAGGCCATTAACTTGGATTCAATGTCTTCTTCACGATTTTATTACCGTATAAGTAGAAATTTTAGCAAGGATTTAATTTTGGCATTATCAGCGAGGTTGCCGAGATCGCTAAAATTGAACATCGCTAAAAATTAATTGCATTTTATTTGTAATAGCTTCTTTAAAGTGCATTTGAAAGATCGCTACAATAACATCTCGCCAAGAATAAATTACCAGTTTTTAAGGACAAATCGCTAAATTTGCTTATTATACGGTAATATATTTTCTACATATTACGTATTTAATTGATACTGCCGTAAATTTTTATGCAAGTACATCGGTGAGTAATGTGGGGGTCTTAATAAGTCGATCTAGTACAAGGGCATACACTCAATAGATCATAGTAAGCTTTTACAATTCAACTATAGAAGTATTAAGGTATCTGAAAAGTGCTGCGATCCTGATGAAAACTTGAAAATAATTTAATTATATCAATATTCCATGCCGTTGACCATTAAAAAATACAGCATTCGGTCATTCAAATATAATTTTAACAATGAAATTGCAGAATTTAGATAGGATTGCAGCACTTTTCAGAAACTACAATGCGTGCTGAAAATATATATATAAACCAAACTTGGAATTTTAACTTGGTTATGCCCTTGCACTAGTGAAAGTAATAGGTTACCTCAATACTGCAAGTAAATGTGCTAAAATCACGTGACTACCGCATCACGTGACAAGTTTTAATATAAAATCTAATTAATCGTCCTCAATATGTAGTTATTAACCATGATTACAATTATTCGATATAATTAATGTACTAAAATTAATCGTCTTACCGATTATGAATACATTTTTAATTACAAAATATTGTCGATATTTCCATTGCGCACCTTAATTGTACTGCGATCACGGGATGTTAAAAAATCTGTACAACTTCCTATTTATTTAAATAATGGATAGACAGAATTAAAAGTCCCTTCTATGGTACATGTATATTTTAGTTAATATCATCACATTCAATAAAATTTATACTCCATAGATAAGAAGGTCTTCCCACTTTTATTTCAAAATTTGTTAAAAAGAGGGTTGTCATGGTGTATACGTAATACATTGGAGGCACTCGGGACACCTCGACCGATTCGTAACTGGGCTATATCATGTAAAGCACCATTGAATAGGAGCAAACACTTGCTTATTTAAAAATACAAAATGCAATTTTCTTGGGGAGTGTTGTTCTAGGTGTTACCTTACTGCTTTTGAAGATTTTTATCCGTGTGTCAGATGCTTGTTCATAGTCGTTTTTCAAATGTTACGTTTTCCTTAGACAGCCGTATTACAAATATTGAGCGGATACGCATATCAAGTTTTCTCCTACAGCCGAGGTTTGATGTACGCGACGGAATCAGCCGAGGTTTGCCAAACGACATTCGAGGTTGTTTTTCTGCTAGTCGCCGGTGTAACGACGAAAAGTGACCCCCGTAGATTATTGACCGGGGGTCATTTTTCGACGTAGAAATTTGGCCCCCTGTTCAATATTCGACGTAGAAAAATGACCCCCTCTTTGTAGAAAGTTTAGGCTTGGGGTCATTTTTCTCTGTGTGAATAGCAGAAAAATGACCTTATAGACCCCTTGTCATTTTTTGATACAAAAACATTAGTTTGGGTAGGAATATTCTTGTTGGGCGAATGCATACGAGTAATAGCAAACAGCCTTATGATATGAAGTGTTAGTTTCTGAAAACTTTTAAGCTTAAATAACAAAATCAAAGTTATACTTTGCCTTATATAAATAATACAAACTGTTTTATCCCCACTAAAAGAAAACAATGTATATATATTAAAATGTTCTAAGGCTTTAAAAGCAAAGATACGCGCATTCATAAATTTGTTTATCACATTTTATTTAGTAATTTTCCAGTTTTCATTTTAATCTTTAAAAAATCAAGGTCATTTTCTTAGCTGATGACAGAAAAAGAAACTTATACTTTAAAAAATTCCCATATTGTGAATCTCTTTGATAAAGAGATTTACCCTGGGTAAAAAAAATTGCAAAAATCAAAATTAAGTTTTATTTTTCAAAAGTTTTGGAACACTTCTTCAAAATGGCGCAAAAAGGGCACTCGCTAAGAAAAAATAGATCCTATAAGAATATTTGATTTTTATGTAATAGTAAGATCATATGAAGAGAAATCTTCGTCATGAAGAATGGGCGGAGCGAAGCGGAGCCCATTCTTCATGACGAAGATTTCTCTTCATATGATCTTACTGACTTAGAACAGAACCTCAGCCAATCAAATGAATGGATTAAAAAGAAACTCCTCCCACGGCTGTGTCATATATAAGGCTCAACTTGACCGCTCGTTGTACATATCGAGCACGCAATCAATATCGAACACACGCGGTTTCAGAATGGACTCCCAACCCAGTCAGGTTAGCACGAGATTATATGAAATAGCTTGATTTACTGGGGAAATGGTATGGTGAAGATATTAAAGTTACTGGAACTAAATGAATACCCATGTAACAATAATCGTAATATCCACATTTTTGAAAAATGATTGTGTTAAGATGACAAGGCCCTAGTCAGCAGGAGTGGGTATCGCTGTCTAGTATCAAATAAAAATTTGTTGAAAATTGTGATTAAAATCTGTCTTCAAAGACAATGTTCGTCTCTGATATACATGACGATGGTTGTATTTTCTGTATGTACCGAAATGTGAAAAAAAAATAATATTCAGAAAGGCGACAAAAGATTACAGTGGGGAAAAAAGTGTAGCAAGGCTTAGAAAGTTTAAATATCATTGTAAACAGCACGTGGATTTTGAATAGTTTCTTTTTGTGTGTTGAACAAAGACCAATGAAGACACACCCATTTAACTGTCAAGTGAACCAATCAGACACCGTTGAATTATTCAGAAATAGAAGAATTCTTCACCATGAAGAATCAATTCTTCGCGAGGAATGGAAGCATTTGATTGGCTGAATAAGTAGGTTATGTTCTAAATGAATGAAGTTTCAAACTTCTCCTAAAAAAGATCAGGATGGTTTAATTTGTAAAAAGTTAGTACTAAATTAAATTGCCTCTACTCAATAATACATGATACCAGAACACAAAAAATGGTTAAGTCCAAACCATTAGCAATGTTTCTGTCGTTTGCTAGTGTCAACAAATGAGGGTTGTTGCATAAAAAATGATCAATTAAAAAGAAAAGTGTTCGACATACAAAAAACTGACAAACGTACATTGTAGCATTGTTTTTCCCTCTCTACGTCCAGATTAATTTGAAGATTTTAGGAGTTTGAAGACGTAATATTGCAAATATTTTAAAATCCAGTGGATCTTTTATTGTTTGATATGCAAAGATAGTTTGCTCCACAAGTTTGGTTCGAAAGTATTATTGTCGCTGAAAGTTTTCCTTTGATTCAAAAATACGAGGGGTTATCAAAAAGTTCGTGGACTAGCGTCATAAAATTAAAACCGCTTTAGGCACATCAATGAATTTTAAAATATTTAGTTAGCATCATCTTTTCTATCTAAAGAATAAACCGTACATCATAAATTTTATTTTTTAATAAATTAGTAATGTTTTTATAAGCAATGGTATGTCCAGGCGGTGCAACCTCCAACACGACGTTTTTGCGACCTATGTGTAATTGAGAAAAAACTCTTTTGATATGGACTCATTTGACATCCGAAAATCCCGTTAATTCAGGTATGTGTCGGGACACAATTGTTCCATAAAATATGAAATTTTCACTTCATTCTGGAAGTCCTATGAAATTTTATCGTAAATTTTCACGGAATGTCCAAACAAATGAGGCCTTGAACATGACGTCGAAAGGGGGAGGGGTTTCCGTTTCCAACATTCTGTAAAGTTTTGCCCCTGAAAAAACTGGTATAGACCTAAAATATGCTGAAACTGGCTACAGAGAAATAATATAAATCTAGAGTACTTGTCTTTTAATGTCAAAATAGATTCAGAGAGAAAAGGAATACACAGTTAATGTCGATTTGCAGTCAAGGTGTGAAAAATCAATCACGTCAAAAAATGACGTTGATCATATGTTGTAGATATTGAACTTCCAAAAGCAAAATATGCCGGCACAATCAAGTGCGGATCTCTCCCAATGTATTAATCCATTTGGAATATTATATTCCTTGAAGGCCACTGTTCATGACATTGTAAAGTCATATAAACAAGGCTGGTTTAAGTCTCAGCTCCAGGAAATCTCATCAAAAAAGTGTATGAGGTATAAGAAGCGGACATTGAAAAAACAATGACGTTATCGGACGTCATGAAAATAAACGACGACAGCGCCGGGTGATCATATAATGTCGTTTTAATTTTATAATAATTTGGCAAGTAATGAACGTATCAGCTAAAATTTTCAACATTTCTTTATTTTTTGTTGTTTTCTGTTCCATATAAATTTTGAAAGCACAGACTACATAGTACTAATTTTAAAGCCTCAGTCCACGAACATTTTGATAACCCTCGTATATTCAATGGGACTTTGCAACAGCTTTCAAAATTTCATCAAGGTGTTGATTGATTGTATGTTGGTTTACTTCCTGTTCGAGAATTTTTACTCTGCTACAGAGACGTCCCCATATACTGGTGATGGGCTTTACTCGGCACTCAGGCCCATCGAGCCGTGAAATCTATATCGTGCTAACGCCTGGCCTGACACGTGACCTCTGTTTTAAGGCCTCATTCAAAGGACCTGCAAATTTCACTTCAAAGTGCTAAACGCTTAGGGAAGATACAGTTGCTACTTATTCTTTTTGAAATCGACATAGGAAGTCGCGCTCGGGACTGGAACCCACGACAATCCAATCAAGCTCTAGCGAATTCTTGTGAATGGTTGTAAACAAAATTTAATATAAGAGGTTAACAATCTCACTGGTCTGCCTTTTTCATTAGTAAGTAATTCTGTATTCATGTTTAAAATCTCCTTCGAAACAAGATTTTTAGGGGAATTTTTATCACCGTAATTTTTAACAAAACTAGAGGTACTGTGAGCAATGAGCTCACTAAATGATACCCCCCGCCTCCCATATGAATAAAATGGCAGTGTCCATGTTTTGCTCTGGAAAATCCAAAATATATGTCAGATCAAAAAGTAAAATAGGAGGTGCACAATGGCAATATGTAATAAAGATTCTGTGAAAGTTTCATCAAATTTCCTTCAGTGGTATTGGAGGAGTTGCGGATAAGTTTGGATAAGTTGCGGACTTTTTCACCAGTTAAAACCATATGGGAGGCGGGGGGTATCATTTAGTGAGCTCATCGCTCACAGTACCTCTAGTTTGACAGGTGTCCATGGGCTAAAAGGTGTTGAAAAAGGAACTAGTTATTTTGATGAATTTATAGACATGTATGAAGGCTGAACTGTTATTCACCCAGATGAAAATGTTTGCCGGTTTGGTTTTTTATGTCATTATAAGAACGTTCTCGATATGTATGGTATTTTATGTACAAACATGTAGGTAAAAAGTAAGACACAGCTTTGTATTTAAAACAGTATGCATAAGGTATATTGACGTTTTTATGTAAAAGCTAAGGGAATTGAATTTATATAGTTAAATTACATTACTTTTCTTGCTTCTATGCAACATATTATGTTTTTGGATTTGTACAAATTTTCAAA
>NW_026923193.1:0-21491 GCF_032062105.1 Saccostrea cuccullata | reverse complement strand
AGCTGTGTTTTGTCTTTTATTAGGGCTTTTCGACTTTTGTCGAAAAGACCTATTGTTATCGTCTTTTTAAATTATTTTTCTTAGCAATTTTTTTCGTTCAGCATTTAAGGAGTAGCTTTAAAAATAGGTATTTTGTTTTGTCATCACTAAAAAGCAAATGTGAATATCTCCTGTATGTAAGGTTTTGGCCTTCCGGTTTAATTACTTCCGGTTTCTACTAAAGGAAAACTGAAATTTCTAAAGAAGCCAAAATCATTTTAATTTTTAATGTTCTAACCACCAGGTTCAAGATATAAATTTTAGAGAACTATTCCTATCCAAAAGTGATCGTAGTTGATTTTTGACCATAGATACTTTTTCGAGATATAAGACTTCAAACATTTAAGAAGGGGGGATGGATTTGGCAAAAGTCGCAATAAACACTATTTCATTAATTTGAGCACTGAGCACCGATTAAGACAAATGAGTAGAACATATTCTGTACGTTTTGTATCAGTCCGAGCAGAACTTCCAGTTTTACTGGACGTTAAACATTCTCTATGGGAGTTTCTATGTTAAATTGGAATCGGCCGTGGCACATTTTTTCTTTAAATAGTCAAGATATTTTTATGATATTTTTAATTCAAATTGACTTTGATACTGTTCCGACCTCATTAGATTACCAGAATGAAATTCGGAAAAGTAAGGGATTTTTAAGGGGCCAAAATTAAAAACAGACCTCTGCCCGTAACATTTTTATTTCTTAACGAATTTTCAAATACTTTTCAGATTTGAGTTCAGCATAAAGAGTTAAGTTTAAAAATTGTGGGCCGTGGGGTCACTTTTTGACTCCTTATAGGGGTTTCAGAGACCTGAAAAACAGTACTTTTGGAGTTTTCTTGATTTTACCGCGTAATTAGAGTTATCGTTCTTTGATCGGTTGGCGAGCGTAGAAAGCGAAAGTAAGGTTTGGTCCTGTTAGCTGCGTAGCTATACTTTTTCAACAAGCGCTCTGCTAGACTGGCAGTGTGTCCCGTAATGCTTCCTTTCATTTTGCTGCATCGGATATCACAACAAACATGAGAGATCTCACTGTTTTAAGATATTTGACCGGGACTTTAGTACGAAACTAAAGTCGATGCTACCTGAAATGCGTAGAACTGAAATACGGGCGTGGATCCTGGAGGGTTTCGTAGACGGACTTTTAAAAATTAAAGCCAAATTATGTCCAATTATATTAGCAGCAGGTACAGGGGGAAAAACATGAATCTTATTTCATGATCAGTAAAAGCACATTTTACAAAATGAATTGATTATAAATAAAATTGAAATAAATTTGATGTTTGAAAAAGAAGATGAATATCTGAAAGGAAATTAAGTAATTATAATCAGAGAAGCCAATGACATCAAAGATCGATATATAAAGAAATTCTTGATAAAACGTATAATTTGTTTTCCCGATAATCAGTAAAGGAATTTTAGGCACTTCTGAATTTCTTTTATTTAATGTGTTTTTTTTTTTTTAGCCGATAAAATGTATATCTTTTAGGTAAATGAAACAATGACCACTAAACTTTCCAGAAAGTTTCTATGGAGTCTCTAGTAAAGTATTCTGAAAAATTTGTGTTAATACGATGTCTGGTTTAGAGTTTAGATAAAAAATCTACGTTGCCATTGCGCAGGGAAAAAAGGGGAGAGGAACGTAAAGAAAATAGATATTACACAAATCCTAGCTTACTAAAGGTTTTACTGTGTCTTAAACATCAAAGGTCAAAGGTCAGGATCATATGAACGACAATAATCCAAGTAAGCGGAGCTGTGTTTTGTCTTTTATTAGGGCTTTTCGACTTTTGTCGAAAAGACCTATTGTTATCGTCTTTTTAAATTATTTTTCTTAGCAATTTTTTTCGTTCAGCATTTAAGGAGTAGCTTTAAAAATAGGTATTTTGTTTTGTCATCACTAAAAAGCAAATGTGAATATCTCCTGTATGTAAGGTTTTGGCCTTCCGGTTTAATTACTTCCGGTTTCTACTAAAGGAAAACTGAAATTTCTAAAGAAGCCAAAATCATTTTAATTTTTAATGTTCTAACCACCAGGTTCAAGATATAAATTTTAGAGAACTATTACTATCCAAAAGTGATCGTAGTTGATTTTTGACCATAGATACTTTTTCGAGATATAAGACTTCAAACATTTAAGAAGGGGGGATGGATTTGGCAAAAGTCGCAATAAACACTATTTCATTAATTTGAGCACTGAGCACCGATTAAGACAAATGAGTAGAACATATTCTGTACGTTTTGTATCAGTCCGAGCAGAACTTCCAGTTTTACTGGACGTTAAACATTCTCTATGGGAGTTTCTATGTTAAATTGGAATCGGCCGTGGCACATTTTTTCTTTAAATAGTCAAGATATTTTTATAATATTTTTAATTCAAATTGACTTTGATACTGTTCCGACCTCATTAGATTACCAGAATGAAATTCGGAAAAGTAAGGGATTTTTAAGGGGCCAAAATTAAAAACAGACCTCTGCCCGTAACATTTTTATTTCTTAACGAATTTTCAAATACTTTTCAGATTTGAGTTCAGCATAAAGAGTTAAGTTTAAAAATTGTGGGCCGTGGGGTCACTTTTTGACTCCTTATAGGGGTTTCAGAGACCTGAAAAACAGTACTTTTGGAGTTTTCTTGATTTTACCGCGTAATTAGAGTTATCGTTCTTTGATCGGTTGGCGAGCGTAGAAAGCGAAAGTAAGGTTTGGTCCTGCTAGCTGCGTAGCTATTCTTTTTCAACAAGCGCTCTGCTAGACTGGCAATGTAGCCCATAATGCTTCCTTTCATTTTGCTGCATCGGATATCACAACAAACATGAGAGATCTCACTGTTTTAAGATATTTGACCGGGACTTTAGTACGAAACTAAAGTCGATGCTACCTGAAATGCGTAGAACTGAAATACGGGCGTGGATCCTGGAGGGTTTCGTAGACGGACTTTTAAAAATTAAAGCCAAATTATGTCCAATTATATTAGCAGCAGGTACAGGGGGAAAACGTGAATCTTATTTCATGATCAGTAAAAGCACATTTTACAAAATGAATTGATTATAAATAAAATTGAAATAAATTTGATGTTTGAAAAAGAAGATGAATATCTGAAAGGAAATTAAGTAATTATAATCAGAGAAGCCAATGACGTCAAAGATCGATATATATATAAAGATATTCTTGATAAAACGTATAATTTGTTTTCCCGATAATCAGTAAAGGAATTTTAGGCACTTCTGAATTTCTTTTCTTTCTTCTTTTTTTTGGCCGCTAAAATGTATATCTTTTAGGTAAATGAAACAATGACCACTAAACTTTCCAGAAAGTTTCTATGGAGTCTCTAGTAAAGTATTCTGAAAAATTTGTGTTAATACGATGTCTGGTTTAGAGTTTAGATAAAAAATCTATGTTGTCGTTGCGCAGGGAAAAAAGGGGAGAGGAACGTAAAGAAAATAGATATTACACAAATCCTAGCTTACTAAAGGTTTTACTGTGTCCTAAACATCAAAAGTCAAAGGTCAGGATCATATGAACGACAATAATCGAAGTAAGCGTAGCTGTGTTTTGTCTTTTATTAGGGCTTTTCGACTTTTGTCGAAAAGACCTATTGTTATCGTCTTTTTAAATTATTTTTCTTAGCAATTTTTTTCGTTCAGCATTTAAGGAGTAGCTTTAAAAATAGGTATTTTGTTTTGTCATCACTAAAAAGCAAATGTGAATATCTCCTGTATGTAAGGTTTTGGCCTTCCGGTTTAATTACTTCCGGTTTCTACTAAAGGAAAACTGAAATTTCTAAAGAAGCCAAAATCATTTTAATTTTTAATGTTCTAACCACCAGGTTCAAGATATAAATTTTAGAGAACTATTACTATCCAAAAGTGATCGTAGTTGATTTTTGACCATAGATACTTTTTCGAGATATAAGACTTCAAACATTTAAGAAGGGGGGATGGATTTGGCAAAAGTCGCAATAAACACTATTTCATTAATTTGAGCACTGAGCACCGATTAAGACAAATGAGTAGAACATATTCTGTACGTTTTGTATCAGTCCGAGCAGAACTTCCAGTTTTACTGGACGTTAAACATTCTCTATGGGAGTTTCTATGTTAAATTGGAATCGGCCGTGGCACATTTTTTCTTTAAATAGTCAAGATATTTTTATAATATTTTTAATTCAAATTGACTTTGATACTGTTCCGACCTCATTAGATTACCAGAATGAAATTCGGAAAAGTAAGGGATTTTTAAGGGGCCAAAATTAAAAACAGACCTCTGCCCGTAACATTTTTATTTCTTAACGAATTTTCAAATACTTTTCAGATTTGAGTTCAGCATAAAGAGTTAAGTTTAAAAATTGTGGGCCGTGGGGTCACTTTTTGACTCCTTATAGGGGTTTCAGAGACCTGAAAAACAGTACTTTTGGAGTTTTCTTGATTTTACCGCGTAATTAGAGTTATCGTTCTTTGATCGGTTGGCGAGCGTAGAAAGCGAAAGTAAGGTTTGGTCCTGTTAGCTGCGTAGCTATACTTTTTCAACAAGCGCTCTGCTAGACTGGCAGTGTGTCCCGTAATGCTTCCTTTCATTTTGCTGCATCGGATATCACAACAAACATGAGAGATCTCACTGTTTTAAGATATTTGACCGGGACTTTAGTACGAAACTAAAGTCGATGCTACCTGAAATGCGTAGAACTGAAATACGGGCGTGGATCCTGGAGGGTTTCGTAGACGGACTTTTATAAATTAAAGCCAAATTATGTCCAATTATATTAGCAGCAGGTACAGGGGGAAAACGTGAATCTTATTTCATGATCAGTAAAAGCACATTTTACAAAATGAATTGATTATAAATAAAATTGAAATAAATTTGATGTTTGAAAAAGAAGATGAATATCTGAAAGGAAATTAAGTAATTATAATCAGAGAAGCCAATGACGTCAAAGATCGATATATATATAAAGAATTCTTGATAAAACGTATAATTTGTTTTCCCGATAATCAGTAAAGGAATTTTAGGCACTTCTGAATTTCTTTTATTTAATGTGTTTTTTTTTTTTAGCCGATAAAATGTATATCTTTTAGGTAAATGAAACAATGACCACTAAACTTTCCAGAAAGTTTCTATGGAGTCTCTAGTAAAGTATTCTGAAAAATTTGTGTTAATACGATGTCTGGTTTAGAGTTTAGATAAAAAATCTACGTTGTCATTGCGCAGGGAAAAAAGGGGAGAGGAACGTAAAGAAAATAGATATTACACAAATCCTAGCTTACTAAAGGTTTTACTGTGTCCTAAACATCAAAAGTCAAAGGTCAGGATCATATGAACGACAATAATCGAAGTAAGCGTAGCTGTGTTTTGTCTTTTATTAGGGCTTTTCGACTTTTGTCGAAAAGACCTATTGTTATCGTCTTTTTAAATTATTTTTCTTAGCAATTTTTTTCGTTCAGCATTTAAGGAGTAGCTTTAAAAATAGGTATTTTGTTTTGTCATCACTAAAAAGCAAATGTGAATATCTCCTGTATGTAAGGTTTTGGCCTTCCGGTTTAATTACTTCCGGTTTCTACTAAAGGAAAACTGAAATTTCTAAAGAAGCCAAAATCATTTTAATTTTTAATGTTCTAACCACCAGGTTCAAGATATAAATTTTAGAGAACTATTACTATCCAAAAGTGATCGTAGTTGATTTTTGACCATAGATACTTTTTCGAGATATAAGACTTCAAACATTTAAGAAGGGGGGATGGATTTGGCAAAAGTCGCAATAAACACTATTTCATTAATTTGAGCACTGAGCACCGATTAAGACAAATGAGTAGAACATATTCTGTACGTTTTGTATCAGTCCGAGCAGAACTTCCAGTTTTACTGGACGTTAAACATTCTCTATGGGAGTTTCTATGTTAAATTGGAATCGGCCGTGGCACATTTTTTCTTTAAATAGTCAAGATATTTTTATAATATTTTTAATTCAAATTGACTTTGATACTGTTCCGACCTCATTAGATTACCAGAATGAAATTCGGAAAAGTAAGGGATTTTTAAGGGGCCAAAATTAAAAACAGACCTCTGCCCGTAACATTTTTATTTCTTAACGAATTTTCAAATACTTTTCAGATTTGAGTTCAGCATAAAGAGTTAAGTTTAAAAATTGTGGGCCGTGGGGTCACTTTTTGACTCCTTATAGGGGTTTCAGAGACCTGAAAAACAGTACTTTTGGAGTTTTCTTGATTTTACCGCGTAATTAGAGTTATCGTTCTTTGATCGGTTGGCGAGCGTAGAAAGCGAAAGTAAGGTTTGGTCCTGCTAGCTGCGTAGCTATTCTTTTTCAACAAGCGCTCTGCTAGACTGGCAATGTATCCCATAATGCTTCCTTTCATTTTGCTGCATCGGATATCACAACAAACATGAGAGATCTCACTGTTTTAAGATATTTGACCGGGACTTTAGTACGAAACTAAAGTCGATGCTACCTGAAATGCGTAGAACTGAAATACGGGCGTGGATCCTGGAGGGTTTCGTAGACGGACTTTTATAAATTAAAGCCAAATTATGTCCAATTATATTAGCAGCAGGTACAGGGGGAAAACGTGAATCTTATTTCATGATCAGTAAAAGCACATTTTACAAAATGAATTGATTATAAATAAAATTGAAATAAATTTGATGTTTGAAAAAGAAGATGAATATCTGAAAGGAAATTAAGTAATTATAATCAGAGAAGCCAATGACGTCAAAGATCGATATATATATAAAGATATTCTTGATAAAACGTATAATTTGTTTTCCCGATAATCAGTAAAGGAATTTTAGGCACTTCTGAATTTCTTTTACTTAATGTGTTTTTTTTTAGCCGATAAAATGTATATCTTTTAGGTAAATGAAACAATGACCACTAAACTTTCCAGAAAGTTTCTATGGAGTCTCTAGTAAAGTATTCTGAAAAATTTGTGTTAATACGATGTCTGGTTTAGAGTTTAGATAAAAAATCTACGTTGTCGTTGCGCAGGGAAAAAAGGGGAGAGGAACGTAAAGAAAATAGATATTACACAAATCCTAGCTTACTAAAGGTTTTACTGTGTCCTAAACATCAAAAGTCAAAGGTCAGGATCATATGAACGACAATAATCGAAGTAAGCGTAGCTGTGTTTTGTCTTTTATTAGGGCTTTTCGACTTTTGTCGAAAAGACCTATTGTTATCGTCTTTTTAAATTATTTTTCTTAGCAATTTTTTCGTTCAGCATTTAAGGAGTAGCTTTAAAAATAGGTATTTTGTTTTGTCATCACTAAAAAGCAAATGTGAATATCTCCTGTATGTAAGGTTTTGGCCTTCCGGTTTAATTACTTCCGGTTTCTACTAAAGGAAAACTGAAATTTCTAAAGAAGCCAAAATCATTTTAATTTTTAATGTTCTAACCACCAGGTTCAAGATATAAATTTTAGAGAACTATTACTATCCAAAAGTGATCGTAGTTGATTTTTGACCATAGATACTTTTTCGAGATATAAGACTTCAAACATTTAAGAAGGGGGGATGGATTTGGCAAAAGTCGCAATAAACACTATTTCATTAATTTGAGCACTGAGCACCGATTAAGACAAATGAGTAGAACATATTCTGTACGTTTTGTATCAGTCCGAGCAGAACTTCCAGTTTTACTGGACGTTAAACATTCTCTATGGGAGTTTCTATGTTAAATTGGAATCGGCCGTGGCACATTTTTTCTTTAAATAGTCAAGATATTTTTATAATATTTTTAATTCAAATTGACTTTGATACTGTTCCGACCTCATTAGATTACCAGAATGAAATTCGGAAAAGTAAGGGATTTTTAAGGGGCCAAAATTAAAAACAGACCTCTGCCCGTAACATTTTTATTTCTTAACGAATTTTCAAATACTTTTCAGATTTGAGTTCAGCATAAAGAGTTAAGTTTAAAAATTGTGGGCCGTGGGGTCACTTTTTGACTCCTTATAGGGGTTTCAGAGACCTGAAAAACAGTACTTTTGGAGTTTTCTTGATTTTACCGCGTAATTAGAGTTATCGTTCTTTGATCGGTTGGCGAGCGTAGAAAGCGAAAGTAAGGTTTGGTCCTGCTAGCTGCGTAGCTATTCTTTTTCAACAAGCGCTCTGCTAGACTGGCAATGTATCCCATAATGCTTCCTTTCATTTTGCTGCATCGGATATCACAACAAACATGAGAGATCTCACTGTTTTAAGATATTTGACCGGGACTTTAGTACGAAACTAAAGTCGATGCTACCTGAAATGCGTAGAACTGAAATACGGGCGTGGATCCTGGAGGGTTTCGTAGACGGACTTTTATAAATTAAAGCCAAATTATGTCCAATTATATTAGCAGCAGGTACAGGGGGAAAACGTGAATCTTATTTCATGATCAGTAAAAGCACATTTTACAAAATGAATTGATTATAAATAAAATTGAAATAAATTTGATGTTTGAAAAAGAAGATGAATATCTGAAAGGAAATTAAGTAATTATAATCAGAGAAGCCAATGACGTCAAAGATCGATATATATATAAAGATATTCTTGATAAAACGTATAATTTGTTTTCCCGATAATCAGTAAAGGAATTTTAGGCACTTCTGAATTTCTTTTACTTAATGTGTTTTTTTTTAGCCGATAAAATGTATATCTTTTAGGTAAATGAAACAATGACCACTAAACTTTCCAGAAAGTTTCTATGGAGTCTCTAGTAAAGTATTCTGAAAAATTTGTGTTAATACGATGTCTGGTTTAGAGTTTAGATAAAAAATCTACGTTGTCGTTGCGCAGGGAAAAAAGGGGAGAGGAACGTAAAGAAAATAGATATTACACAAATCCTAGCTTACTAAAGGTTTTACTGTGTCCTAAACATCAAAAGTCAAAGGTCAGGATCATATGAACGACAATAATCGAAGTAAGCGTAGCTGTGTTTTGTCTTTTATTAGGGCTTTTCGACTTTTGTCGAAAAGACCTATTGTTATCGTCTTTTTAAATTATTTTTCTTAGCAATTTTTTCGTTCAGCATTTAAGGAGTAGCTTTAAAAATAGGTATTTTGTTTTGTCATCACTAAAAAGCAAATGTGAATATCTCCTGTATGTAAGGTTTTGGCCTTCCGGTTTAATTACTTCCGGTTTCTACTAAAGGAAAACTGAAATTTCTAAAGAAGCCAAAATCATTTTAATTTTTAATGTTCTAACCACCAGGTTCAAGATATAAATTTTAGAGAACTATTACTATCCAAAAGTGATCGTAGTTGATTTTTGACCATAGATACTTTTTCGAGATATAAGACTTCAAACATTTAAGAAGGGGGGATGGATTTGGCAAAAGTCGCAATAAACACTATTTCATTAATTTGAGCACTGAGCACCGATTAAGACAAATGAGTAGAACATATTCTGTACGTTTTGTATCAGTCCGAGCAGAACTTCCAGTTTTACTGGACGTTAAACATTCTCTATGGGAGTTTCTATGTTAAATTGGAATCGGCCGTGGCACATTTTTTCTTTAAATAGTCAAGATATTTTTATAATATTTTTAATTCAAATTGACTTTGATACTGTTCCGACCTCATTAGATTACCAGAATGAAATTCGGAAAAGTAAGGGATTTTTAAGGGGCCAAAATTAAAAACAGACCTCTGCCCGTAACATTTTTATTTCTTAACGAATTTTCAAATACTTTTCAGATTTGAGTTCAGCATAAAGAGTTAAGT
This sequence comes from Saccostrea cuccullata, assembly GCF_032062105.1. Lineage (NCBI taxonomy): Eukaryota > Metazoa > Mollusca > Bivalvia > Ostreida > Ostreidae > Saccostrea > Saccostrea cuccullata. The sequence continues at coordinate 11,738 of NW_026923193.1, read as the reverse complement.
TTAAAAATTGTGGGCCGTGGGGTCACTTTTTGACTCCTTATAGGGGTTTCAGAGACCTGAAAAACAGTACTTTTGGAGTTTTCTTGATTTTACCGCGTAATTAGAGTTATCGTTCTTTGATCGGTTGGCGAGCGTAGAAAGCGAAAGTAAGGTTTGGTCCTGCTAGCTGCGTAGCTATTCTTTTTCAACAAGCGCTCTGCTAGACTGGCAATGTATCCCATAATGCTTCCTTTCATTTTGCTGCATCGGATATCACAACAAACATGAGAGATCTCACTGTTTTAAGATATTTGACCGGGACTTTAGTACGAAACTAAAGTCGATGCTACCTGAAATGCGTAGAACTGAAATACGGGCGTGGATCCTGGAGGGTTTCGTAGACGGACTTTTATAAATTAAAGCCAAATTATGTCCAATTATATTAGCAGCAGGTACAGGGGGAAAACGTGAATCTTATTTCATGATCAGTAAAAGCACATTTTACAAAATGAATTGATTATAAATAAAATTGAAATAAATTTGATGTTTGAAAAAGAAGATGAATATCTGAAAGGAAATTAAGTAATTATAATCAGAGAAGCCAATGACGTCAAAGATCGATATATATATAAAGATATTCTTGATAAAACGTATAATTTGTTTTCCCGATAATCAGTAAAGGAATTTTAGGCACTTCTGAATTTCTTTTACTTAATGTGTTTTTTTTTAGCCGATAAAATGTATATCTTTTAGGTAAATGAAACAATGACCACTAAACTTTCCAGAAAGTTTCTATGGAGTCTCTAGTAAAGTATTCTGAAAAATTTGTGTTAATACGATGTCTGGTTTAGAGTTTAGATAAAAAATCTACGTTGTCGTTGCGCAGGGAAAAAAGGGGAGAGGAACGTAAAGAAAATAGATATTACACAAATCCTAGCTTACTAAAGGTTTTACTGTGTCCTAAACATCAAAAGTCAAAGGTCAGGATCATATGAACGACAATAATCGAAGTAAGCGTAGCTGTGTTTTGTCTTTTATTAGGGCTTTTCGACTTTTGTCGAAAAGACCTATTGTTATCGTCTTTTTAAATTATTTTTCTTAGCAATTTTTTCGTTCAGCATTTAAGGAGTAGCTTTAAAAATAGGTATTTTGTTTTGTCATCACTAAAAAGCAAATGTGAATATCTCCTGTATGTAAGGTTTTGGCCTTCCGGTTTAATTACTTCCGGTTTCTACTAAAGGAAAACTGAAATTTCTAAAGAAGCCAAAATCATTTTAATTTTTAATGTTCTAACCACCAGGTTCAAGATATAAATTTTAGAGAACTATTACTATCCAAAAGTGATCGTAGTTGATTTTTGACCATAGATACTTTTTCGAGATATAAGACTTCAAACATTTAAGAAGGGGGGATGGATTTGGCAAAAGTCGCAATAAACACTATTTCATTAATTTGAGCACTGAGCACCGATTAAGACAAATGAGTAGAACATATTCTGTACGTTTTGTATCAGTCCGAGCAGAACTTCCAGTTTTACTGGACGTTAAACATTCTCTATGGGAGTTTCTATGTTAAATTGGAATCGGCCGTGGCACATTTTTTCTTTAAATAGTCAAGATATTTTTATAATATTTTTAATTCAAATTGACTTTGATACTGTTCCGACCTCATTAGATTACCAGAATGAAATTCGGAAAAGTAAGGGATTTTTAAGGGGCCAAAATTAAAAACAGACCTCTGCCCGTAACATTTTTATTTCTTAACGAATTTTCAAATACTTTTCAGATTTGAGTTCAGCATAAAGAGTTAAGTTTAAAAATTGTGGGCCGTGGGGTCACTTTTTGACTCCTTATAGGGGTTTCAGAGACCTGAAAAACAGTACTTTTGGAGTTTTCTTGATTTTACCGCGTAATTAGAGTTATCGTTCTTTGATCGGTTGGCGAGCGTAGAAAGCGAAAGTAAGGTTTGGTCCTGCTAGCTGCGTAGCTATTCTTTTTCAACAAGCGCTCTGCTAGACTGGCAACGTATCCCATAATGCTTCCTTTCATTTTGCTGCATCGGATATCACAACAAACATGAGAGATCTCACTGTTTTAAGATATTTGACCGGGACTTTAATACGAAACTAAAGTCGATGCTACCTGAAATGCGTAGAACTGAAATACGGGCGTGGATCCTGGAGGGTTTCGTAGACGGACTTTTATAAATTAAAGCCAAATTATGTCCAATTATATTAGCAGCAGGTACAGGGGGAAAACGTGAATCTTATTTCATGATCAGTAAAAGCACATTTTACAAAATGAATTGATTATAAATAAAATTGAAATAAATTTGATGTTTGAAAAAGAAGATGAATATCTGAAAGGAAATTAAGTAATTATAATCAGAGAAGCCAATGACGTCAAAGATCGATATATATATAAAGATATTCTTGATAAAACGTATAATTTGTTTTCCCGATAATCAGTAAAGGAATTTTAGGCACTTCTGAATTTCTTTTACTTAATGTGTTTTTTTTTAGCCGATAAAATGTATATCTTTTAGGTAAATGATACAATGACCACTAAACTTCCTTACCAGAAAGTTTCTATGGAGTCTTTTGTAAAGAATTCTGAAAAATTTGAAAATCATTTTTCTAAGCACATTTTTCGTTCAGCATTTAAGGAGTAGTTTTCAAATTAAGTATTTTGTTTTATAACCACTGAATAGCAAATGTAAATTCAGTGCTTCTATCCCACAAGTTGACATGGGATGGTATCGGATAGGATTCAGGATTGAGGATTTCCCATAGAAACATTTAAAAGTTAATCCAATCTTATCATGTCCTACAACCAATCAAATTCCATCATATTTCAGAATAAATTACGAAAAAGAAATGCGATATAAAATGTTTACAAAATAACTATTTAAAAAATTAGAATAGAAAATGAAACATTCTTTTTTTTAAACACAGATTTACATTATAAACTTCGAGTAATACGGCGTACGATCTAACCGTGAACGATCACCGGAAGAATTTGACGAAGAGTCCAGACATCGAAAGAACGTATTTCTTCAGCTTGTTTGGATGATTTAACGGATTCTTACTTGTGTAAAAGTGTATTAATTGTTTGGATAATTCAACAGGAACCGTCAACAGCGGACTTGAATACCGGTAGATGATGTGCAAGAACATGTTAGTATACTACACACTGTCAACTGTACAGTGTGTAGCATTTTTACACATATTTCTCCCTTTTAACAATATTCTAATGACTTTATCTAGTAACATTTTACTCCATTTAATATAAACAAAAATTGTGTGAAAAAAGAAGTAGTGTAGATTTTACCTCAGAATCGACTTTCTTCTTTTCTTGATATACTGCACACCACGGGGGGATAAATATTTACAAATACTCTGTCACATGATTCAATCAGCTATCAATGAATTGCTCTTAGTGTTTTTTTCTCTGAATTTTACTAAAACAATTATATGTTATCATGGAATGTAAACAGGAAAGATTTCCCAAGCACCATCTATCGGTGAAATTGTTTTCATTACCTTGAGAATTCTATTTTTAGAGCGACTCTGAGTAACACTGACCGCAAGGATAGGCATAGTCTAAAACAAAGATTGCGTCACACCCCCTATAAACAAACAGTTCTACTTTTTCTAAATAAACAGGATTTGTCTAATATTTTTAAAATGACGTGTATATAAATACATTTCCCACGGAATATGTAAAAAAAAAAAATGTGATTTACTGTTAATTTTTTATCAGACAGAATATTAGGATTTTGTTCCAACAGATGATGATAAAGCCCCCAATATGCCGAGCCTTTTCCCACCGATAAAGAAGTGGCGGATCTAGACCATCCGCAGAAAGTGAAAACCCCACTTATCAATTGATTAAAGTAAAAACTATCTCTAGATAAAGATAAGTTTAAACTTTAGTTTTATATTTAATTGTAAAAACTTTCACCAGAATTCGCCTGTATCAAACTAAGTGTGGAGACGCAGATGTACCTGTATTATGTATTGAAGAAAATCCTGCAATGCCGCATGCAAATGTTTTATGTCGCAGGTATGAATATAAGATATTTTAATAATAGATCAGGCATTTCAGTTTTAATGGAATTTTTTGTGCTTGATTGCTGTTTGTATTCTCATTTTCACTCCTTTTCTAATTTCTTCTTGAAAGGGCCGATTGGTTTGCGGCTGATTTTACGCTTGCATCAATAGGTTTCATGGAATTTTTTTAATCTGACAAGGATCGATGAATAAACAAATGCATAGTATTTTTATCTGTAGGAATATTAAACGTCTAGTTTTGAATTCTTTATTTGTAATTATGTATAATTTTAGGAAACACATGAAAATAGATTTACACTTTCTACAGGCGGTTTGAGTGTTTGGGGTACCCTTACATTAGATAAGAGAGAAACAAACGGCAACTCTGATATTGAGATCAAAATGCCAAATCTTGGTTCGGATTTACATGATTTATCACATTATATCCTAATTAATAATTAAAAATTATATCGCTGAAATAAATTGTCTTATTGTCATATCGTTGATCCTTATTTGCATTTGATACTTGAGTTTTACCTCTTTCACACCTCAAACTTTAATTATTTTTTATATACAAGATTACATGTATTTCTGATCATTGGTATTCATTACTGAACCTACCATTGATCAATATGAATATTATATATATGTATGAATATTATTTTAAAAAAAAAAATTATTTGTAAGGAAACCTTTTTGGGTTAAGAATGATAAAATACTACATTTAATAATTCCAGAAATATTGGTAAATTTGTCAAATATTTATCATGTTCTCTAAAAACAATTTAAACTTGTGAAATAGACATTGTTCTGTTTACTTTAAGTAAGAAAGTATATTTTATTCAATTGTGTTCTGGCACGATTTATTGCAAATGACTTTACATTTTAAGAGTTTGCATCAAGCTAGTCAATTTTGTAATCAATGTGTTTTTATTCTTACCTGGCTGCTTCTTTTTTCAATTTTACATTATTACAATAAGGCCGAGAAATTTTGATTTTGGTAGCCATTAATTATGTTAACAAGGACCTATAAAGTAAAATATGGAAACTCCTGACTGGCTGAGGCCTAGTGCTGAATCAGAAATTCTGAAAAAGGGGGACCAGTTTGAGGTCATTAAAACACTCATTTATCAAATATTGCGTATTTTTTGGACTCAAAATGGAGGGGGCCAGGGGCCCCTTTGAGCAATTCCACCATTGGGCTCATGACTAGAACATACTAGACCTACATTCATCAAATCGGGCCTGGGGTTATACAACTTATATTAGACAAGCTCACTTTTGATCTCAGTCTCACTTTTCCACTATATATTCCTTAAAGCAATATGAGCTTTTTTGAAAAAATTATTTTGCTGGTAAAATGTGTTATTATGTTTAATCTGAATGTAATCTAAACCCTTGTGATCAATAAAACCAAAATAAAGTTTAAAAAATGTTTCATTAGAAATATTTCTTTACAACTGAATATACAGATTATATAAGAAATCATTATTATTGTACAGGACGATAATAATTCAATTTAAATTCAAAGCGTATTTTATTGCAAATATGAACAAAAGAAGTTTATAAATGTTCTATTTTTCTGGCATTGAAATAGTTAATAACAAATTCGCATTTTTGTTTTCTGATGACAAACATGCAGCTCATATTGCTTTAAGTGAGACTTTTAGCCCGTCTAAGTTTTATGTCAACCAGGCCTAGTCAATTACTGTTTCTTACGTTGAAAGGTTTAATATTGAAAGTATCTCATCTAAATAACAGTGTTATTACAAAGATGAAATTAGAATATCCCAAAAACCTCATAAATATTGGAGTATCCTTTGAAAAAATGTTGAATTAAAAAAAAACAACACATTATTTCTCAAAATATTCTTTACAGCTATGTATGATATATATATTTCTTTTGTGTTCTCTCATACATGAAGCCTCCGTCTAACAGTACTTTCAGTTTTGATTTCTCAATTCCAATCATTTATAACATGTAATCAAATTAAATTAAATAATGAATGAATTTGTTAATTTATTTAATTTTTAATTAAGGTGTTTGTTTTGAAATGTTCTCTTCTATGTTTAATAATTAATTTTTTAAATTCAGTATTTTATTCATTATTATTTTCCAGTTACTATTTTTTTGTTTTAATGTTTTTGGTTCTGTTTTTTTTTTGGGGGGGGGGGGGTGTTTTTTTTTATGTTTGTTTTTTTTTTTTTTTATGTATGTAATAGAAAAAAAATATAACCATTGATATGAGAAAGCAACATGTATCCATTACAATGAAATTATTAGAATCCAGGTCTATGAAATAAAAAAGTCTGATAAAAAATAATAAAAATGTGCATGTTGCATATGTGAATCCTTGTACAGTTGGCATTGAGAATATTATTCACACCTCAGCTAGCTCTGTTGTTTTGTACTGGGTTAGACAGGCACCCCTGTGTGTACATGCACTATATACACAGCTGTTGACACTTGGTCAACTTCATAATAAACACCTTTTGTTTAAACACCTGGGTTCCCAGCTAGTCTGAGCAACCCCCCCTGGAAGGGCATGTGTATATATACACTGAACCTTTACTATTCTCAATTGTACAGTTATGCTTTACAAAATTTCATTTTAAAGGACGTTAGCACACACATTTAAGGAAAATATGAATTTTGATAATTCATGACAAATTAATAAATAAAGACTTTTCAAATTAATAATACCTGAAAATATTCATAGTTTCCTTATGTTCCCAGCTCTAGCCCACGTGGAAGCCTCCTTAATTGTAGAGCCATGATTTGAAAAAAAGAAAATAAAAAAACTTTTATTAAATTTTTTTTATAAAAGACTTAAAGATACTGTATCATTATTCCTAGTCAATCTTTTGTTCAAATATAAAAAATATTACAGCCAAATGAAAGTAATATACATAAAATAAAATAACATTATAAAAATTTTAGAGAAAGGAATTTATAATTTTATTAGCAACATTTAAAAAAACAATTATATTCCTAACCTAACCTAACCTAACAATTAAAACACCATGCAGTATTCACTGGTCAGCACCCGTCTGGCGGGGGAGGAATACTGCCTGATACCAACCCTACTCTAAGTTCTAACCTTGATAAATAATTTAGCAAATTAGTATGGCTGATATTTAAAGACATGCATGTCACAAAGATTAAAAGTTTTGTAAACACCTAAAATTGTCTGTCCACTGCAACATAAAGTTTTAATGTCAGTAATTAATTCGTCTTCTGTGTATAGGATAAAACAGGGTGCTTTCCCCTGATTTCTAATGACTGCATGACTCCTTCAACTATTCCCCATATTACAAGGCACCCTGTACCCATCCAAGGTCCTGCATCAGTTCCGTCAAATCCAGCACCAATCCCGACGGCAGCTTCATCAATTCCTCCACCTGTACCCGTACCAAGTCCTTCAGCAGCTCCCTTAATTACTCCTACTTTTTCTGAGCTTCCTCTGTAGTATTTCCTACAACTCGATCCTCAGGCACCTCTTCCATCTACCGTATTACTTATTCAGAATGAATTGCGGTAATTGGTCAAAATCATGTGTTAGAATTAGAGAAAAGTGTAGCAAATGGTTGTGTGAATTTTACGTTGCTAAATAATTATACATTGTATTGAGTTCAATTTTTTAGTGACAAAGATACTAGCTACAACAAAAAGCTTTATTTATAGTCAATCTTTCGCGGAAGAGCAGTTGAATTTTGTCCAACAAAAGTGTTCCTGCAAGTGGGAGAAAAAGACATAAATTCATCTTCTGTGTCAGAAATAGTGTTTATAAATCCAAAACATTCTTGAAAAACTGTTAAGAAAAGATTCGGTTCAAAAATATTCATTGGAAGTCTGTTTAGGCAAATGCTTTAATTGCGGAACCATGAATCCAGGAAAGTACAATAATTTATTCTACGGGTTTTGACATAAATAAAGCACTACAAAGGAAATATGGAAATTCTCAGAATATTTGAATAAAAACATTTGGCATGAGAATGGGAATAGTTTGAACAGAGAGGCAATGGAAATTTTTAGTCGACAGATTCAACTGGCGATGAAATGTAAAATTACATAAAATACCTATGCTTGGAGATGATCAAATATTTTCAGTTCACTTTCAACCAGTCCAGACTAAGATTTTTTTCATAGTTAAAATTCAGTCAAAACTTCTGTTATTTTATTTTGTGGTGTAATTTTTTTTACTTTTTTTTTTCTTTATTTCATATTCGTTTTAATATAAAGACAATTCAAAATGTAAACAGCTGAAATATTTAAAGCATCTGATTTTTTTTAAGAAAAGAACAGAAAAAGGTTACTTTAAAATAGAATATCTATATATTTGCAAATTGATATATTCTTTAATTTACTATTTCTTTCCAGGTTTCAGTATTTTTCATATTTTGACAATGATTTATTTTTTGTTCTCTTTGTATTTTACATATATATGGAATGCCATATACGACAGCCAACTGCTTACTGCCAACTGCTGAGTGCTTACTGCCAACTGCCACACATATTTGATTAATTTTATATTTGTATTGATATTTATATGAATTTTCACAAAAAAGGCACGGATTCAGGACATTTCTTCCAAGGGGGTCACCCTGGTAAAATTGAATTAAATAAAATGACCAATATGTTTTATCTTATGTAATATTCAATATATGCGGTTAATAAATTACATTGATTATTTTTTTTAATTTGTTTTCCTATTTGAAATAGGTAGTAAAATGACTATTTTCTGCTTTTAATCTTTAAAGAAGCCTCCCCCCTCCCCCGGAGACAGCAAAACCCTTGAAGAGAGAATAATAATAATAAAGATTTGTCGATTCGCAGAGAAAGATGTTTTGAAAATAAATTTCCGTTTTCCATTATATTCTATAGTTAAAAATTTCCTCAAATTAAAGATATATCTCTGTGTGTTATACTGTTTCACATGACTGTATAGATCGGGGGGGGGGGGTTAAATTTGTGCAGTCATACGTTAAATAAACTAAACGAACTACCGGTATATCTGACCTTGGACCCTCCACTTTGCATGCTTAGAAAACATCGATCAAACATTTATATCTCTTTGTTTGTACAATTAATAAAATATGTTTTACATGCATAGATCTAGAGGAGGGGTTGCTAAGGAACACCCCTCTGATATTGTAAAGTTATTTAATGCATAAACTAAACCAACTAAAAGTATTTAATGTATAAAATAAATCAACTAAAAGGGACCTTTAGACCCCCCCCCTCCCAAACCGAAAAGGTAGATTCGTGTTAAGTTGGTATGAAAAATGTCATACACATGAAGGTATGACGCAAAAGAACCCCCTCTCCCGGCCGAAATAAATTTTCACATTTAGGAAAGGACTTTACGTATTTTTTTTTTCTTGTCAAAAAATTTCTGGGTTGGATTTTTTTTTTACCAGAGTGACCTTGTTGAAACAAATGTCCTATAGATCCGCACCCCTTTTAAAGTTACATAAATATCAATATAAAAATAAAATTTATGCAAGTATGTGTGGCAGTTGGCAGTAAGCAGTTGACAGTTGGCAGTAAACAGTCAGCAGTTGACAGTAAGCAGTTGGCTGTCGTATATGGCATTCCATACATATAAGTAATTATTATTTATCTTAAATTATTATTGTTGCTTTAAATTAGGAATTTCTGTAAAAATATCAAAAATAAGTTCAGTATTTTCATATTTTGAAATTCATCTAGTTTTTTGCTCTCTTTTTAACATAAAAGTAATTATCAATTAATTACCATTACTATTTTTTTTAAAATTATTATACTTTGAAACTTTTGGATATTTTTATATCTCTAAATGCAGAATTTCTCTAAAATCAAAAAGCTCTACAAAAAGGAGGCCTCCACATGGCTAGAACTGTTTACATTGAGATAATATGAATAATTAGTACAAAAATTCATATTTCATTAATGGCTAACGTCCTTACATTTTTGTAAAATACTTATTACATAATTAATATTTTACTATTATCATTGTAAGACAAATATAATTGTGGAAATTATAATGAATTATTTTATTATTATCTATACAATTATATTGACAAACAGCTCGCTACGAATTTATATCGGGCGTGGTGTACGGTAAACTCGTAATCGCTCCCGATTTCCGTCGATTGTGAGGTAAAATTGGCTATCAAAATTTACGGATGTCAAAATCATTCAATAAAACATCACCTTAGGCCTTATTGTACCCCATTACGTTCAATTTTATGGGGTTTCCACCACTTTATTGGGGTTTCACCACTCCTGTATGGGTATTCTCCAAAAATCGGAGGATTTCGGGTTTTTCCAGTCACCCGTATCATGCCTTAATCAGTTTGTTACTATTATCATTTCCCTAGTAAGGTTAGAAAATAGTTTCTTTCATTTCAGTGCAATTTATGATAAATGAATGTAGAATCATTATGACCATTTCTAATGCAACTGTTTAAATGTTTGATAAGCTCATCAAGCACTGCACATACATTGTGTGTATGATGTATTGTGAGTTATGAAAGTTAATCTTTTAAAATTCATTATTACAGAGTATGGTTTTGCATGCACTCATACGTCATCGCTGTATAAAGGATGTTAATCTAAGAAGATGTATGATTTGATTTTTTACCATGTATTTTTGCATGGTCATTAAAATACATAAACATCATTATCTGAGTTGAGATGACATGTAGATTTTCAGAACAAGTGATGGGTGAAGGGGAATTTAAATTGTTAAAATGAAGGGACATATCCCCTCGCAAGGGGAGATAATCAAGAAAAGACAAAAATAGGGTTGGGTCATTAAAAAATCTTCTTCTCAAGAACCACTGGGCCAGAAAAGCTGAAACTTATGTGGAAGCATCCTGGTATAATGTAGATTCTAAATTGTTCAAATAATGACCCCCGGGTTGAAGGGCGGGGCCACAATGGGGAATCAAAGTTTTATATAGAAATATATAGGAAAAATCTTTGAAAATCTTCTTCTCAAGAACCACTGGGCCAGAAAAGCTGAAACTTATGTGGAAGCATCCTGGTATAATGTAGATTCTAAATTGTTCAAATAATGACCCCGGGGAAGGGCGGGGCCACAATGGGGAATCAATGTTTTATATAGAAATATAAAGGAAAATTCTTTGAAAATCTTCTTCTCAAGAACCTGGGCCAGAGAAGCTGAAACTTATGTTCAAGCATACTGGTGTAGTGTAGATTCTAAATTGTTCAAATCATGACCCCCGGGGGAAGGGCGGGGCCACAATGGGGAATCAAAGTTTTATATAGAAATATATAGGAAAAATCTTTGAAAATCTTCTTCTCAAGAACCACTGGGCCAGAAAAGCTGAAACTTATGTGGAAGCATCCTGGTATAATGTAGATTCTAAATTGTTCAAATAATGACCCCCGGGGGAAGGGCAGGGCCACAATGGGGAATCAAAGTTTTATATAGAAATATAAAGGAAAAATCTTTGAAAATCTTCTTTAAGAACCTGGGCCAGAAAAGCTGAAACTTATGTGGAAGCATCCTGGTATAATGTAGATTCTAAATTGTTCAAAAAATGACCCCCCGGGGGAAAGGGGGGGCCACAATGGGGGCAAAGTTTTATATAGAAATATAAAGGAAAATTCTTTGAAAATCTTCTTCTCAAGAACCACTGGGCCAAAAAGCTGAAACTTATGTGGAAGCATCCTGGTATAATGTAGATTCTAAATTGT